>NC_051128.1:4517747-4802915 GCF_014839805.1 Manduca sexta
TATAGGTTTTGGTACATAATCTAAGAGAAATTTAGGTTAAGAGGTTTCTTATGTCTTATAGATAAATTCTCGGAGGCGGGGTTCCGCTATTTGGTACGTAGCTCATCCCCTTTCCGATATTGTGTCGATACAGGTTTGAGTGTGGGAAATCAAATTTTAAGTACAAAACTATAGACTAGTAGGTGTTGCTTGCAATTTCGCCAGCACAAAAAGCCTTTACTACTACAATACTCACTAAAACACACTGTAGCGATTAATAGGGCCACCTATACGACGTCAACGCCATCTGTATAAAAAGTACGATAATTTTCGATGGAAACAAAATACCGTGATAAAAGTAGGCATTGTGTTTACTGTTAAATCCAAGACATGGTCTAATCTCATTCTATATTTCATAGAAATTATTTTAGTTATCTTTTTTCTTTCAATACAAACATCCGAGCATTTTCATAAACTTACGCAATAATATTAATAAGATAAGATTAACTATTCCTCGTAACCGAATTCCAGTGCCACCAGCCGCCTAAAATGTATTATTGCTTTTATTACGTTTACGCTAATATCTTTGACATCATTTCTTTTTCACTTCACGAAATGTCTTTTCGGCGAACACTCGACGTTCGTGTGTTCTTTTCATTTACTTCTTTCGTAGTCGATATTTTTCGACTGACGCGTGCTTCACTAACGATAATGCTACTTTTTATACTTCAGTATGGGTTTTCGCTTTTATTTCTAAGATAGAAAGACATAGATACGCTTAACTATAAATGGTCTTTATTATAATATTATTAAGGAGATTATTGACGTGTTAAATAAAATGATGTTATTTAATCGGTCACTTCTATTTCTATGTATTTAAATATTAATTTTGTATGTCAGGCTATTTTGCCCGCATATTCTAAATATATCTTAAAACAAGAAACGATTGTTAAATACCGTAAGTTTATTAATCATACATAATCCGGCTTAGCCTATAAGCGCGTCTAAACATTTAGTCCGACCAATTAATTTCAAGTAAATGTGTGCTGAAGCTGTTTGGAAGCTTAAGCGAAGATTAATCGGTGATGGAGGCGGAAAACTTCGTACATTTATATTAAAAAGTCTGGAATCCCTGGAATATTTATTACGCTGTAAACAAGGAACATTACCTGACGTAAAATACTTTTATACGTGGTGACTGGTCTTGAAAAATCCGATAAATTCCTTAAAGTTAATGAAGCAAACAGCGGCGATAGCCTAGTTGGTTGTGAAACGGACTGCCGAGACGAATGACCGCAAGTTCAAATCCCAAAGGCAGACATCTCTGACTTTTATTAAATTCTGTGTATATTCTTTGTGAATTATCACTTGCTTTAATGGTGAAGGAAAACATCGTGAGGAAACCTGCATAACTGAGAAGTTCTCTTTAGGAATTTTGAGGGTATGTGAAGTCTGCCAATCCGCACTAGGCCCGCGTGGTGGACTAAGGCTTAATCCCTCTCAGTAGTAGAGGAGGCCCGTGCCCAGCAGTGGCACAATATATACAGGGCTGATGTCTTTTTTTATATATATAATGAACCAAAGAATGACTTACTCTGCCTACTTCTGAAAGTAAACGCGTGATATATGTAGATGTAAGACAACAGTGTTAATATTAATCAATCGGTATGAACTCATGCATTCCTGGAATAAATATAGAATTCAATTAATTCTCGAGCCGTCGATCCGGGATCCAATACAAGTTTAAATCGAACTCGACATGTCACTCTACCGGACAGTATCGGGTTTAAATATTAAATGAGGGAAACCAGGAACAGTCAGAAACTTTAACACATTGCGGCTGCCTGTGCATTTTAAATGTTACAAGAACTTAAGGTTATAGCTTAAGGTCCATTTTCATACATTTGTTTCACCTTTAATCTGGGTAACTAAACAAGTATTGACAAGTAAAGAATTTAAATTTCGTCGTATTAAATTTTAAAGGCCGAAATATCCATGCATATTAATTATTTTTACGTTTTTCTTTCAACTGCGAGAACTAATCACTAACTAGACGTGAATTTAAATTCTTTACTTGTCAATACTTGTTTAGTTACCCAGATTAAAGGTGAAACAAAATGTATGAAAAATGGACCTTACCTAAGCTATAACCCTAAGTATGTAATTTAAACCGATGAGTGACTAATATAGTTTAAATTTAAATAATTTGTCTATTGAAGTACATACATAACATCACGCATTTATCCCCGAAGGTATGCAGAGGCGCAACTAGGGCACCCACTTTTCGCCAAGTATGTTCCGTCCCATGATGTGATAGGGGCGAGCCTATCGCCATATCGGGCACAATTTCCAGACTCCGGGCTGATACTGAGCAGAAAAACCCAAATATCACTTTTCCCGACCCGGATTCGAACCCAAGATCTCAGAACGCTATTGTAGCGGGCATGCAATACAACTACGCCACCGAGGCAGTCATTGTCAGTATTGTAAGTAAATTTTATTAAATACTAGCTTTGCGAACTTCGTACCGCCTGACAGTCGATTCTTTAATTATGTTTTTTTTAATACTTATTCTGCTATTCGGGACACCGGGTCAGCTAGTAAGATAAAAAAAAGTTGTTAAGTCAACAATTACATTATGTCAAGAAATAAAAATTATAAAACACATAAAATTCTTTCCATCGCTCCATCTAACGTCACTCAATTATTTTGCCTTCCCGGAACCCATCCACTAACACATAAACTTTATGGTATGGTATTAAAGTTCAAATTGACTTTTAAGTATTATTATGTATCTTTTGTATGGGAATATAGAAAGGTGATGTTTTTAGACGTTTATAGGCAATTTTAAAAATTTTCTCTCCGTATGAACCATCCTCGTACTTCAACGAATGTTAAAAAAATTAGCGAAATAGATTCAACTGCTCTCGATTTTTATATCATAGATTTGTCAAGAAGATTGCATATATATTTATTATACTGTATTTTATTTAAGAATTTGCTTTTGGTCACGGCTTAGCCTGCGTGAATAAGATTTTTCGGAATGAAAGTACGAGATTCATTTAAAATGGACTGCCTCTGTGTCATAGTTATCTTAAGATACGAGGGTAGTTCTGCGGTCTCGGATTCTATCCTGGGCCCTGGGTCAGACAAAATTATATTGAGTTTTTCTACTCTGTTAGCTCGGATTGTGAAAGTGCCCGATGGGACGGAATGCTTACGGCGAAAATTGCACTAGTGTAGCCTCTGGCTCGGGGATAAAATTGTGAGTTTATGTGTTTCAAAATTTAATCAACATAATTATCACAGTGATATAATTGTATACGAGTATAATAAATGCACTAGTTGAGCCTCTGCTTACCCTTTCGGGGATAAAAGGTGTTTATGTGTGTGTTCCAAAATTTAATTAACATATTTATCACAGAGGTATAGTTGTATATAAGTTTGATAAATGCACTAGTTGAGCATCTGCTTACCCTTTCGGGGATAAAAGGTGTTTATGTGTGTTTCAAAATTTAATTAACATATTTATCACAGAGGTATAGTTGTATACAAGTTGATAAATGCACTAGTTGAGCCTCTGCTTACTCGGGGATAAAAGGTGTTTATGTGTGTTTCAAAATTTAATTAACATATTTATTACAGAGGTATAGTTGTATCTTATATGCGCGTTGTATACATAACTTTTCTCTTTACCTCAATGCGCAAACTAAGATTGAGTTAGAAGGAAAGTTAAGGTACATCAAACTTGAATCACTCGATACATTGGTGTGAACTATCTTTAAATTAACTCGCCTGCAAGGTGGAAAGATGAGATTCGCCGGGTTTACTTTAAGTAAGTTTCGAACTTAAGCTGCTTTGAGCAAAATAAATTTAAACCAACTTGCGGAATTTAGAAACTGCATTAGTATTGAAAAAATACCTATGGTATGTAAATATTTTATATATTTTATGATCAATGACATATTGGCACTTATATTATTATAGTTTGAAAATGATTTTTTTAAAGTTTAAAATTAAGAGTACAAAAAATTGTCTACAAAAATCATTTCTGTATGCTTTGTATTTATCGATTTACGATTTATAACATCGTTTTAATAAAACGTACTTCCTTTTGTTATTCAGATATTGTAGCTTTCTGTTAAAATTTCTTTTACCCTTAATTTATTAATTCCAAAGATTACCTAGCCTCATCTCTTTAAAATATTACAGCAAGTTCATACGTATTCATAATACGTAAAGAAAAATAAATAACACATTATAAACAAATTAAACTTAATACTTTATAAAGAATAAGATTAAATAAAAATCATGTAAATTAAAGATCAAACACATTACAATTGAGACACGAAAGGGAAGCGAAAAAGTTGTGCTCCCTTGAAATATTCAATCAAACTTTGTTCGTTGGAAAAGAGTTTGAAGACGCATGAGATACATAAGGTTTACCGGGATGAAATGAATGTAGAAGGAAATGGACGTGGTATAATTATATTATCAATTGCTCGAGGCTCCGGCCCCGTGAAAAAGTTTTTTCGGGATAAAAGTCCCGCTTTATATTTCCCGGGACGAAAAATATAGCACTCAGTAATGTTCTAATAAAAAAAAAATCCAATTCGGTTAAGTAGTTCCTGCTAGCATGTTTAAAATAGTATTCAACTTTATATTATACTAGCTTTTGCTCGCGGCTTCGCATGATGGAGTTTTTCGGGATAAAAGTCCCACTATATATTTTCCGGATAGGAAGCAGCCTATAACCTTCCCAGGGTCAATTATCTCCATACATAATTACACAAAATCATTATAAATTGTAGCCTATGTGTTATTCTGATGTATAATCAATATTACTGTAAAGTTTCATCCGAATCCGTTCAGTAGTTTTTTTGTCGTGAAAGAGGAACAAACATACATACATAACATCCATACATTCATCCTCGCAAACTTTAGCATTCTTACAATTAGTAAGATAGTATACTGATACTTAATTCGCTTGTTGAAACCTAAATCTTGTTTTATATTCAGTCTTATAGTACGTATTGCAATTATGGTGCAGTCATTTATTTGTTATTTAATATATTCATGGGTGACAGTAAATAAACAAATTTGCAACAGTTATTGTTTCATTTAACGAATATATAAGTACGGTGTGTGTTTAATTGATTTTACAAATAAATAAAGATATGTAACATAGCGAGAGTTCTTTACCATAGAAAGAAACCACAGTACCTCCATTTGAAATAACTATTTTATTAAAATTAAGATAATTTGCAAGTATGTTCGCATTTGTTAACATTAAATTTTCGTCTTCATTAAATAATATTACTATGAATTATTTAATTTGTAATATTGGCATTCAAACAATCGTGGCTACACGAGTATTAATTAGCCAAGTCAATTAATAACTATAAAGGTATAAATGCTCAGACAAGTACTCATGATTCAGTTGAGAAATTTAAATGACATTAAAAAAAAATAGTTTCGAAGATTGCAGGTTTTGTGGTCACGGGGGACTCCAAAGTAATGTAATAAGGCTGAAAATTCTGCGAAACGTCGGGGGAGAAAACTAAAATATTAAAACCGCGATAAAGTCAGAAAAATAGTTTAATTTTAATGTCTAACATTCGCGTAAACATAAGAAATCATTACACAGTAAAAATATTGAATATCACATAAATACAGTTGATTTTTCTTTGTTCTATGTTAAAACTTTTGACACTGTACAAAAGTTACGAGGTCTCCGCGAGATTGAAGTTTACCTGAATCGGGACGTTGATAACGAGTCACGAAGCCCGATAGAAACGTTTGAATTCTTTTAAAAATCGCTTCAGATAAACTTTTCAATATCAAATAAATCTAGATTTATTTCTACCTGATTTTATCGTGGCTGTCATGTATTTGTGATATAATATTTTCTGATTGAATATTTTAATTGACACATTTTCATTTTTAATTATATATAGGCAGAGACGCAACTAGGGGACGTTTCGCCATATTTGTTCCATTGCATGATGTGATGCGAGCGACGCTATTGCCATATTGGGCACTGATTCTAAAATCCAAACTTTTAATAAACATATTATAGCATATCCGGATAGCGACCACCGTACACAAGGTTTTAAAACCTGCCATAGTGGCCCACGTAAGTGTGTCGCGTTTCGGGATGAGCCTGTCTATATCCGGTTCCAACAGGCCGGCATAATTATGTCGATTGTCGAGAGGTCAGCATCTCTCGTCAGTCGACATTCTATTGCACCCCACGCCACTTACCATCAGGTGTAGAGGGTCACTGCCATGCCCTATAAAAAACTATACTAAGCAGAAAAACCTAATATCATTTGGCCAAACTCGAGATTTGAACCCAGGACGTCAGAACGGTGTCGTACCGCACACAAAATACAACTCCGCCACCGAGGCCAATTTATTAATTAATTATAACTTTTGTTTCATTCAAATTAACTCTTTTATACTAATTCCTTGTTTCACTTTTCATGTACACACGAATAGTTACGAACACGAGCGTGTTAACAGCTTAATCGGATGCATTAAATACTCATATATTCATAGTCATATTCGTGAACCTATTACCCAAGTTATTCAACAAAAGTGTAAATGACGCATAAATCTTGATATCAAAATAGCATTATTTAGCTCAGAAATTCTTTACGATACCTCATTATAACACAGTAACTTGGTAATTATTAGTATTTTATCCACTGTATTACTACCATACCTACTTAATATCAAAAGACCTCGCACGTGCACGGCGAGCATTTGTCGCGGCCCTAGGCAGACAGTTAAGTGTGTATACCTAAGTGGCAAAGCGTCCGTACAACCCGATTCCTACCGGCTTCCTTTTTTAGGTTTATTTACGTTTGTCTTAGTTTTTTTACTATTAAATTGGCCGCGATATGTTAACTAATGCATTTTTTTTGCCTCGGGTTACCTTTTGAAAAATTTCACCCTTCGCCACTGGTATACCTCATGGTTGTCAATTCACATTGAGGGCTCGCGACCAGTTGCTAGCCTTCTTCCCTCCTCACATCCTAAAAGTTTTCCTTATCATTTACCCACACTTCCTTCCCAGTTATCCCTTCCCAACTTTCCCTCAGGAGCCTGCAGTCGCTAAGCCTGGGATTCCAGTATTCTATTCGCGGGTTTCCTCCGGTGTCAATTGCGAGTTTCAATACGCAAAAAAAATATATCAAAAAACCCAAGCAAATCCAATTATATATATTTATATAAAACGTATCCAATTAACAGATCCTACGTTCCGTGCAAATTGAAGAATAAAGATAGCAGTACGTATAATTTTATGTAACAACCGTGTTTATTTTAGGGTGGCCAATTTCTTAATTTTCTGTTTCTTTAAACATTTTAAAATTCTTTTATTCATTGAAGTGCTCTCTCAGTGCCTGCAATTAAAGCAGACTGGCTATTCCGAGGACGGGTGGAATCTCTACAAATAAATTAGTGAAAAAAGTTTTTTTTTCTTTTTAGACAGCGCTAATTACTCTCATTTTGAGGCTTCCGTGTACTCAGTTTGATGTCGTCGTTCAGTTGAATGTAAACCAAATTGTTTCTTCAAGATTTTTGAAGAAATGCAACGTTACATTTTGGAAACATTAAGAGTTTAAAATTTTTGAGATCTTTTTCAGTAGAATGTCGATAAGACAGATGTCGATAAGAAGATATTTGAATGGACAATATTTTACTTAATTAACTAATAATCCGCAATGTACTGCTTATAAAACAAAAGACTAATCGCATTGTTAATAGAGAAATCGATTCGCACTTCGCAATATTAGATCTCTAATATAAGTCATTAATATGCAAACATTTCATTCAGCACCCTCACGTAATCTAATAAGCGAAGTTTCTGGCAGTTTTCATATAAATGGACCACTATTATTGCGTTTAGTGGCACATCTGTCATAAGACTTCCTCGTCAACTAACGTTAAGGCTCATTTTCCTCTAACTTGAGAAAGTTTGTGGAACTTCAGTAACCTTTACTCCGGCAGATGACTTACGTCTCCGCGGTTCGCTTGATATGGGTTTTCTATTAAAATTTCGGATTAGTTCGTTGATTGGCGTCTAGATTGACGTTATCGTGATAGATAAAGTTAAATAAGATTTATACGTTTGAGATAGGCGAAATAATTTTATTCGATCAATTTAAAAAAAGTTTACATTACCTGTTTTACTAGAAGACGTTGGTAGACTTTGACTATTTTTTGTTTAAATTAGCTTTAGAATAATCTGCCTCAGTAAGTTCTATGCGTAAATCAGCACGCTTTATCTCACTTAAATCAATAAATCATTTCGTATTTCATATTATATTTTATAACATAGGGTATATAGTTCAAAATCAAAGCACGATGCCTAGCAGTACGTCAGCGTGGAGTGTAGTTTTTCACTCATATCGTAGCGGCGGACCGATCGGTACATTGACAAGACTAATTTATCATGTAACAACTGGTGTTTTGAAAAGTATAAAAAATACAACCAACACCGGTTCTAGTGTAGAAGTTGCGATAGCTGAGATAAATGTGAAATATTGTGAAAAAGGCCACTATAAATCTAAATTTGTAAACTACGCTGTTTCATTGGAAAGTAATGGTTTTAGTTTTTTAACTAAATATAATTGTTTAGGGCATATTTGTGTTGTGAATTTTGTGAATTAACTATGTAATCGTCTCTTTGGTGCATTGACTCGGTAATAGTTTGTGAACTAGAAAATGCAGGACGATATTTCCAGATTCGTCAAAACTTTGTGTGGATTTTTCTTAAATTATTGGCCTGGGTTGTAATCTCTCCCTAGGAGATGACAAATATATTAAATCTTGTAAAAGCTAAACTAGTCAAATAGTATATCTAAAAATATGTTACGTGGACACCACATTGCAGTAGAAAAGGGAATGACAGTACAAGCGGAGTTAGGTTAGGTTATGTTTATAAACATAGTATATTTACCCATAAACAAATAACTATGAAAAACATACTACGATAAAAATATTCCTTTTTTCAGTTTATATATCACAAATACTATTCATGAGAATAATCCAAAATCTAATAAAGAAAAGATACCAAAAGAAAACATTACAAACTCGGAGTCAATAACAAAGAAGAAGCCGATGTCAGTAGACAAGTGTAGCACAAAACAACATTAATAAAAATACATTAGTTCATCCGGGCAGTCCGCCGGTGTTACGATTTATTATAACAAATGATAAAGGATGTCTGCACGAAAGGATCCGCCGTATCTCGTTTATCACGTTCTGAAGATATGAGGGATGTAAAAAAAAAATTATTTACACATTGTTTCTAGCAAAGTTTCTAAAAAGCAGCGATAGCCTAGTTGGTTGTGGAACGGACTGCCGAGACGAATGTCCGCAGGTTCAAATCCCAAGGGCACACACCTCTGATTTTTCTAAAAAATGATTTGTGTATTCTTTGTGAATTATCGTTTGCTTTATCGGTGAAGGAAAACATCGTGAGGAAACCTGCATACCTGAGAAGTTCTCTATAGGAATTTCGAGGGTGAGTGTAGTCTACCAATCCGCACTAGGCCAATGTGGTGGACTAAGGCCTAATCCCTCTCAGTAGTATATGAGGCCCGTGCTCAGCAGTTGGCAAGTATATAATACAGGGCTGATATTATTATTTTTTTATATTGTTTCTAACGTACATATAAATAAAGCCTAATTTTCTTAAAATTTGTTAAATATATATCAATCGTGCCTGGCCCAATAAAGTTGTAAGCATTGGTGTACGTTGCTAAAACTAACACCCTTATTTGTAGACGTTATTTATCTAAGGACGGAGCATTGCTGTGATAACAATGTTTCTCAGTGCTGACGGCATGGCAGCCTTCGCAGTGCGTAGACATAGGGCCGTTGTGATTGGCTAATATTGAGATACAATTTGAATCTAGTTGGCTGTCAGATAAACAAAGCTGAGAAGCAGACTTGTTATCACAGCAACGCTCCGTCCTTAGATGAATAACGTCTATGAATAAGGGGGTAAATGTTTAATGTATTTTATTATTATTGTATAAACCGCAAATATTTATTTATTTTCTGATTGGCTGAACCATATGACGAACGACTTGAATTTTAGTTTTGGTTCAGACTTTGTATGCGATTTATGACTGGGCACCAGCCGATTTCCATAACTAAATTGTTAAACTAATCAATATAAAAGGAAATTATTTGTTATATGTACAATAACCGATAAACAATTACTAAACATTGAAGCCTGACTACTATTGTTATTTACAAACTTCAAAATAGCAGTTCTTGTTAACTTTGCATTAATTAAATACAAGGAACTTCAAAGGGTACAAAAAATAATTTATTAAAAACAATATAGCTCAAAGGAGCGCAGGGAATAAATGAAATTCTGTTACGTTTTTTCTGTCAGACGCTTTTATATTGAAATAACATTGTTTCGTTATAAAAATAGAGCACAGAGAGGATAAACTGTTTTGCACAGTTATTAATAATACTGACTCCTCATAAAGAGATTATGGAGAAGTTAAAGAATTATGTAAAGCGGCGATAACCTAGTTGGGATTGGAACGGACTGCCGAGACGAATGTCCGCAGGTTCGAATCCCAAGGGCACATTCTGACTTTTCTAAAATTATGTGTGTATTCTTTGTGAATTACTGCTTGCTTTAACGGTACAGGAAAATATCGTAAAAAAACCTGCATGCCTGAGAAATTCTCTATAGGAAATTTGAGGGTGTGTGAAGTCTACCAATCCGCACTAGGCCAGCGTGGTGGACTAAGGTCTAAACCCTTTTTGTAGTAGAGGAGGCCCTTGCCCAGCTGTGGGACAGTATATAATACAGGGCTGACATTATTATTATATTATAAGCTCAGTTTTTTTTAGTTTAATATATAGGGAAGCCGTGTGTTCATCCGTGGATATTCCATTGCTGATGATGAGTTACTACATGTTTAAACCAACTTGCATAATATATAGTACTAATAAAAACAATGTTATACGAGTTGGATTTGCATACAAAAGGTTCCGTATCCTTAAATATTTAGAACTCCGCCAATTATTTCGGCCAGTTAGTTATTATGGCGTAAAAGATAGAGTTAAAAGTCAAATAGACGTATTAAAAGTAAAACAGATAGACGATGTTAAGTTATTCAAGGGTTTTTATTAGTATCTCTGGGTATGGAACCCTAAAACATCAGTTTTGGCTACTGCAATATTTATCAATCATTCGCACTGCAGCATCGTAATGTTTTGCTATCTTTATGGTTATTTTACGCTATAACCATGAATTTTATTTTAATTTCATGTTACAATATTCACTACGAGTAAAATAATACGTTGCTACGAAAAATTGAGATAGCAGAAGAGATAGAAAAATCAGAACATCGCAACAAATACCTTTTAAATATTAGATTAATTATCGGAATCACCTGTAATGTTTTAGATTAATAATTTATTAACGGCAAAACACATAATTTTCCAAGCTTTCCAAGAATTAATTCTCTTTGATGGTTTATAAATTATATAAAAAATTAACATCGAAGAAGCAAACAAAGTATTTCACGTTTGTCACAAGAATAATTGCAGCATCAAAAATAAGTAATTCCTAGACATTTATTGTTATTGAAAGCAATTAATATATCGTTACCAATGACGATGTACTTAGTCTTTTATATATCAATCTGTCGGGGCACATAGATCTTTTTAAAGAAAAAGAGGAAAATAATATTGGGAGAATTCAATCTGTGTATGCGAAACGTATGTATGATTTATTGTCCACCGCACACGTGGTCTCAGAACTGAAGGAAACGCGGCGTCGAGAATTACGACTTATATTTGGCACGATTTCTTTTATTTGAAAATCACAATATGTTCAAGCGATAAATCAAAAAGGTTGATATAGTTCTCGCTAAGATCTGTGCCAGTGATAAAAAATATTGTTCGTGTTTTGTATTACATTGATTCTCTAGTTTTTGTAGATGTTATTTTGTTATTTCTCGTAAGAGAATGGTGAATTTTATACGTTTGTATACTAATCATTAAAGTTACTGTCTGCTCTGAAATTTAGAAAAATAAGTTCAGAAGAATAATTAAATAGATGTCTTTTATATCTCAGTAAATAATCCTAACATACATAAATATATATCAATACTTTAAAAAATACTTCTTATCTCATAGAGTAAATTAAAACGAAACAAATATTTCAGTTCTTCCCAAAATTTATCAGCCCTTTATTGGCGAAGGGTGAATTTAACCGAAACGCGACAAAATTTAGAGGTACTAATACTTAATATTTATAAATTTGATTTGGAATTGCTTTAATGATAAATAGATTCATATCAGTTACGACAGGGAAGCTGGCAGGAATCAAGTTATATGAACCTTTCATCATTCCAGCCATTGTGCTTTTTATCGAACTACAAGCAAGGATAATTTTCTAAAATAGCCAATAATCCCCAACGTCCAGCTAGCGGGTAACTAACTTATATCCACTGGTCAATCCCCAAGAGTTTGACGTAAACACGGAAGTTTAACATAAATAAATACAAGGAACATGTCAAATACAATGCCCGAGTTGCGAAGTTTGCAATAAGTTAGCTTGGTAAGTTTTAATCAGGAGTTCGGTTTACTTGACGCGGTGTAGCGTGTACCGTGTACGCGTTAACCGCATAATCTTCACTTGATTTCATTTAGGAAGTTTGATTGGAGAAACTTCGTATATTAGTGTTATCATTTACTATGTCAGGTTAATGAGTTACTCTCATATAAGGTTGAATTTATGTTGAATACAGAATTGGTTTTCGCAAGTTAGAAAAGAGGTTGTGTTTGATGTATTTATGATTAATTTAGTAGATTTATACCTATATTTGTGATAGGTACATTTATTTTTGAATAATTATATAATCAGAAATAAACAAAGTATTTTTAGCGTTAAGTTTTTATACATACCTGTGTAAAATTATAAATTGTAAGATCAAATTCTAAATTTAAATATATTACATAGTATCATATAATATCACGCCTTTATGCCATAGGGGTAGGCAGAGACTATGGATTTCCACTTTTCACGATTCTGGCATAGTTCTCGCGCTTCCTCCACCTTCATTAATCTTTTCATGCATTCCCTCCGGTTCTGGGTACTTATATTATGTTTCTGAAAACATCCTAATATTAGCTCTTCTTTTACTAATATCTATAATTTCAACGTAACAATTTTCAAACAAGCTCAAATTCAAAGAATCTTTTTGAAAATCAATTCACCGAAAAAATTACCTCTAATACACCTGGTTAATTTAAGTTTGCCGCGTTTCAAACTTGTACCATTATTTCGGCGGATTTTATGTGACTAAATAAGTTTAGTTGATATAATCAGAATATCACGAGCCAAGTTAAATGGAAAAGTTTTTGCAGGGCCTGGTTTATGCATGCCTTTTGGGCCAGCGACCTTAATAAGTGTTGACTTCGAGTTGGCCGGTTGTAAAAAGTTCACTTTGTTCAGCGAGTGCTTTGCTTAAAGTTAAACATGTCCCCTGGATTTTGGGCAGATGGTTTTATCGTCCTTTTGTGAGATCAGTTGTTTATGTAGCCCCCTGTGTATATTATATAGTCTAAGTTAGAAGATAGTATAATAGCTAGAGGAGTTTGTAGGTTTCTTCTTAAGAGCGATTATACCTGACGCGGTGTTTGCTTCTTGGCGATACTTACGAGATATTATTACTTACAGAATATAATTAAGATCCATTTTGTTAAAATATAAGTTCTCACTGAATTATAGATTGTGAAAGGTAATTAATACTAAATTGACACATTTTATTGTATGCTGTGATAACCTTAGTGTGGTTGTGCATTTAGCTTGATTCACATTTGTAAAATCTTTTTGTAAATGTTTTAATGTAACAATTGTTGGTAATTCAAAAATAAATAAAAAGAAAAAAATATTATAGTAATGTAAATGGGGAGAAACAGGAAGGAAACTTAGGGTGAGTTAGCGATATAGTTGGATCTACAAAAATGAATTTTTAGTACTCGATTATTACCCAATATTTAATAAAGTTTATTCAATAAATAAATAAACAGTATCAACATGAATTATCTGTCTACATTTTATTCAAATATTGTATTTGGGCCTTTAATTCATCAATATTTATTCGACTAATCGGTACTAAATATTAAATTCTGTATTAATAAAATTATTCTCAAAATCGACATCATTACCGTTTCTATCTTTAAACTAATGACGTCCCATTTACTTCTAAAAGCTTAAAACATTTTCATAAACATAATAACCACCATTATCGCAGCTCGAGCGTTACTTTTTATGTCATATTTTAATTATAATAGCTTCCTACAGAAATTTTGCGCTCTTTTATATTGTAGCTCCATTAGATTAAATTTCTTATATGAAATGACTTTGGAATAAACTGCCAGTCGGAAAAAATCTAATGCTTTCTGAAACAAGCTTAGAAAACCTACATGCCATGGATTCTACACTGAAATGGGGAATGGACAGGTTTTAGAAAAAACATCTTATTACCCAGCGAATAAAACCCAGTTCACAGCTCATGCTGCAACCAGACTAAGAAAGCGACATGAGGCTTAAAACTTAAAATTAATCTGAAATACGTCCCCCCCCCCCAACCAATTCTTGTGCGCTCAGTCTTTACACTAAATGTACACCCATGTATTGGTGGACATTTGCTGCGGCCATAGACACATAGTCCAGTGTGCATACCTTCTGGTTGAACTACACATTGAAGCTTATGAGGGTTCGCTAAAATTTCCTGGTCGTCTTGCTTCCGCTCATCCTAAGAGGGTTCCTTTAACTTCCCCATATTTACCTTCTCCAGATATCCTCTCCCAAATTTCCTCCAGGTCCCTGCAGACATTAAACAGGGGGATTCCAGTTGACCATTTGCAGAATTCCCTCAGTATTGACTGCGGAGTCCGATACACAAAATCTGAAATACGTATAAAATGTATTATAATTGAATACTCTCAATAATATTTGCAATATATCAGAAATATCTAATGTAATAATATATTATAAATCTTTTTGGGTTCTCTTATTGAACGAGGTATAGATTCTTGAGGTAATCGACCCTCGATCAATCATGGCTTGCATGAATGTGACTTAATTTATTTTTCCTGTAACCCTTAGGTCCGAGATTTTCGGATAATCATTTTCGAAGGTTCTCGTATTAATCTTTTTATCATGTCAGATTTACTCGAGTTGATAGATTGAGTGGACCTAATACCGGTCACTCAATGGGTATTGTAAAAATTTACTCATAATAAATTAGGACGGATATTAATGTAGGATCGGTCCTTTCTGTTGGATATTAATTTCGTTGGTTATTTATTTTGTACGTAGTTAAGTGTTTTCCTTTGAGTAGAAGTGGCTATTATAATATCTACAGAAATGACTAATCTTTGTTGCTTTTGGGATCTCAGATAATTTTATTTCTATAAAAGGCGGGTACAGTTAACTTGTTGATAAGTGATGGCTGTCAATCAATATAGGATATCTTTAAGTATAAAGATATCCTATGAATCATTTATGCTTTGCCAGCTTTTATGCAAATATCACACCACATACTCACGTCTTATATCTCTCAAGGGGTAGGCAGAAGCGCAACTGACGCACCCATTTCGAACCCCTTAGCCTGTTGCCATATAGTACTTATACGAATTCCAGACTGCGTGCTGATACTGAATAAAAACCAATAAAAATGCCCGAACCGGGGATCGAACCCAAGACCTCAGCACTGCAGTCGTATCGTAATACTACGCCATCGAGGCCAGAATATTTAATTTCAATAAAGCAACTACCACGAAACTAAATAATACATGAGTAAATTGATATCCTGCATATTTTCAACATAATAAAATACGGAAAACAATACAACTGAAATTCATTGTCCCGTCATTAGTAAAGGTTTTTCGGAAAATAAACACCGTCCGTACTCCTCGATATAAATAAATATATCTAATTTAAATGTCGATATAATCTGCACGAAACTTATTTAACGACTCCTGCTGTGACGAAAATAAATAGCTTTGGAAATGTTACACGAAAACTGGCAACTAGGATTTCTATTGCACGAAGTTACGAACTTTCCAGATTATGAAACAAGTATTGAACCTTCACCAATTTTCCTGTTTTGTTTTTGTGGGCACTGGTCGTCATTCGACTTCCAATAATGTGATCAAAAGGTGTTGGTTGACTTTTGCCTTTATAGTATTTGAGTAATCAGTTTGTTACGTCATTACTAATGACGACATTATTATATACCAATTATGTTTTAGTTTTTTATTAAATATGTTGTCAATGGTAAATGCTGTGTACACCTTTTAGTAACACACATATCAGATGCTGCAGCTTATTGTTTTATTGTACTGTGTGTTGTAATACTTAGAGCTGTTGGTGTAGGTACAAAATAAGGTTGCAATAAATAAATAATTACATAAGCAACTCTTATTTTTTTTCTTATTATGGCCTAGATTATTTATCGCGTCTATCACAATACGATCATCGAAAATTATAAAATATAGGGTAAGTTTTCCGAAATCGGCCGTCGAATATAATATATTCAACACAAACAAAAAAAAAAATTCACCACTCCTTTATAATATGAACTTTAACTACGCCAATTATCATTACTAGTCGGGAAAAATCCATCACCTAATTTAATATCGACATATATATTACAATGCTAGTAATAACTCCTTACATTTAATTCATACGTTTTTACCTACCTTACGTTTAATTTATAGTTAATAAACTTCGTCATAATTTTTCCTGTAAAAATGTAACATCAAAGTTCAAAGCTTCAGTTGTCGGAGGAAAGTAATTCAAGACAGAATATGTAATTTCACTCACGTAAAGGTCTAAGACTGACCAAAATGGTTTGGTGACAGTGAAAAATATTGCAGCTCAACCTTCGTAACATTTAACAAATCATTCAGCGGACGCTTCCATTACCTTTTTTATTTCGATTCAGATGGCGATATTATAAATATGTTGTGGTTGAAGTTTTGTAATATTTTTTTAATGTTAGCGGTTTTTTTGAGGATAACGTTTTTAGTTTGATCACAAAAAATGAGTTTATAAAAGGGTAAATAAATAAGTTTCAAATTACGTGTCCGACAATAATAATGTGTTGATGTTATCGGATTCAAATTTATATAATTTTTTGTAGTTATTCTAAATGAATATAAATTTGTGTAAAAATAAACTAATTGTATTACAGAATTTTAATGTATATTTTTAAAGCGCGTAGGATTTTATTAATTCACTCTCCCAAAGATATGTGATCTAATTTAAAATTTGCATCATACAAACAAGTAGAAATCCAATTTACATACAAAATATTGTTATCAACATTTATATCATGCAAGGTGGAATTTTTCTCGTTTTTTTTTCATCGTACTTTCTCGATTACCCGGTAAGCCGTCGGCAGAAAATTGAACTTTCTACCTTCAAAGATGTTTTGTAAATGGATGAGTTTTCTCAAAAGCCAATGCGATAGAATATTCAATCAGTTTCATTAAATCGCTATCATATTAATCGAAAATTCTTTGTTTGCATACCTATTTAGTTGGAATGTGTTATAATATCAGCCCTGTATTATATACTGTCCCATTGTTGGGCACGGGCCTCCTCTAACTAGTGAGAGGGATTAGGCCTTAGTCGACCATGCTGGCCTAGTGCGGATTGGTAGACTTCACACACCCTCAAAATTCCTATAAAGAATTTCTCAGATATGCAGGTTTCCTCACGATGTTTTCCTTCACCGTTAAAGCAAGCGACAATTTACAAAGAATACACAAATAATTATTTTAGAAAAATCAGGGGTGTGTGCCCTTGGGATTTGAACCTGCGGACATTCGTCTCGGCAGTAGGTTCCACACCCAACTAGGCTATCGTTGCTTTTCTGGAATGTGTTAAAACCCTTGAAATCTACATATTAATCACTACTGGATTCCTAATTGAGTTGATTTTGTTAGCTGAATTAAGGCTTAAATTAATTGCAATACTGGGGCCGTAACCAAGATTTCTACAATCGTTAACGTTAATAGAAAGTAGATAAAATGTATGCGAATGGAATAGCTTAACGATAAGTGCATCGTTAAGTTATGTCATTTTTATATATTTCTTTAGCGTCAACGATTGAAGACATAAGTACGTGACATATAGAAAAAAAATATCATACTTAGTAACCTAACATAGGAACTTACTAATAATGGATCAGTTTGACATTGCGTTAATAAATGGAACCACATACTCGTCTTGACTTCTAACATTTTGTAAAATTCATCCATGAATAACAAATATTTTCACCAAAAATCCTAGTTTTACTTTTCTATTTTTTTTTTCATTTAGTAGTTTATATGGCCTGCAGCGGCATCCTTATACTTTCTTTGAAAGTATGATTTTTCCGTTGTGACGAATTCTTTTTGATTATTAGCAGTCACAAGAGCGAGTAAAATGGAAATAATTTTTTATTTATATTTATTATGTTCGAATTGCTACACTTTTTTATATCTACGGTTCGAGTAACTTATTGTAAAGTGTTATTTTCAAGAAGACTAATATGTGGTTTCATTTAGTAACGCAATGTCAAATTGACCTTGTATAAACCGAAGCAGATAATGAACTCTCATACATTTTGTATGAAGCTTTGCACGTTGGTGTTTACTCTCCAATATTGTATACCAACTATACACATCTATTAAAAGTGCTTAATTTATATAACTACTATTTTGCCTGCGACTCCACCCGCGTGATAGCTCTCAGGAGTAAGGTAGCCTTCCTATTAGTGCAAGAATTTTCAAAATGATTTCAGTAGTTCCAGAAGGTACCCCCTACAAACAAACGAAGTTAGAAACTACTTATCTCTTTAAAATATGAGTAAAGACCTTCATCTGACTAACGCAAATTGCTTGATACATTACGTTCATCGGTAAAACGCAAATTGGTGCAGTGTGTTGTGAATACGTGTAGTGTAATCAGTTTGGTAACATCGTTGATTATGCCATCAACGACCGCGTGTGTTTTATTTTATTGGCCTGCCAGTTTCGAATGGTTCATTCTGGCAGGAACATTTGTATTGCGGTTGTCATGATGGGCATGATCAAAATAGATTTTGTGGACGTTGATATCATTTATTTGGATGGATTCCGTAGCATTAACTTGGAATAACGTTTTATTGCTGTTTGTGTTTACTGTGTGAATCAAAATTGTTTTTTATAAATTACTATGGAATGTTTGACACAGTTTAGGAATGTTTAATAACCTTGTTTAAATGAACGAAATGAATAAAATAATGATTATGGAGTTTGTGGAGGTGTTTAGATGTTTGTTGGAACCTAAGTAATTGCTTCATAGATTGAATGAATTAGGACAGTAATTATTTAATCGATGAATATAAGACAATACATACATGTATGTACATGGCATTGTCATTTTTCCTTTTCAGGGGTAGGCAGAGAAGTAATATTCCCACATTCCGGCATCAATGTTATGTCTCATGTAATAATAGTTGGGTCTGTTGCCATTTTTCGGGCACATTTCCATACACCGGGCCGATATTGAGAAAATAAACTCAATATAATTTTTTGGTTCGAACCCGGGACTACAGCACGATAGTTGTATCGCGCACGCAATTTAACTAAGCCACTGAGGAAGGCTAGACCGGCTTACCTTTATCTTTTAACTATACAGTGACGCACAAGGTTTTTACCATATCAAGAACATGGAAATCTTGGGCAACTTCGATATTTCTTCTTCTTTTGCCTTTAGAAGTCCATTGCTAAAGATAGGCCTCCCTAAAGTTTTCCAGGCTACCTTGTTAGAAGCAGCTTGCATACAGCAAATTCGTGCGACATTCAGGAGATCGCCTATCTACTTAGGTGCGTGTTTCACTAAAATGGACATACAATAATTCTAGTTGCCTACCCAGGTATCAAACTCTTAATGTTGAGAACTAGTCAAGTAAGGTAATTTATAAATAGAATTTTATAATATTAACTTTGAATTAACGATATGGAATGCGGATATTACTCAGGAGCCTTTGGGAGTCGTATACATTTTATGTAGATACGTTTAATCTGGCGAGCCATTTTATTATCGCTGGATAGTTACGCAAGTAACGATCCTCGGATATCTTTATATCCGACGTATCCGCTGGGAATGGACGAATCAATTCCTCGCCACTCAAATGAAAGATACATGCGGTTTAAATATGTTCATATCCGATCATTTGGAAATGACATAATATACTATTGGAAACGTACGTGATTTATGTAATGGTGAAGTCTAATCTCTCAAGATTGGTGCCTGTTAAAACTAATATTGGAATCGTGAATTTCGTGGTTACGCATCTGATCTTCGAAGAAAAGAATTAACTGACCGTAGAACTTATAGCAAAGTTCTTCTTAGAAATTTACGTAATAATTTTCTACGGACTTGAAGAAACAATTCATACTGATAAGAATTAAAATCAAAGAAAACTCAAAATTTATACCTTCTTAATTCTCACTCCTCTCTTGAATTTCATCGCACCCAGGAATCATCTAGTGTAGGTAATCGTAGACAGAAGCCATTAATCATCCAACCCAGTAGCTCATTCCCTAAACAAATATTTCCAAACATAAACCAAACCCAATTTTGAGACGAAATAAAACCGCACTAAAAGTAATAGGCAGTATTGTTTACACTCCAATAGGAATTATCAACACGCACATAAAACAAGAGCTGTAGTCCAGATGTGACAAAGAGATGGAACACATCATTCGAGTCACGAACAGCGTTGCGTCCTGGAAAACAATTTTGTATCCATCTGCCCTGTCGTGGGTTGGTGTTATACCGAACCGTAATGCGATTATCGAAGCTTTATTTGTCTTTTTTAGATACGTGCTCTTAAATTTGGCTTTGCATATCCGAAATTCTATACGCTCTGCAATTTGTAATGAAAGAAAGTTAGTGAATGTATAATGCTTTGGAATTGTCGCAAATTCTCAAAATTCCCATTAATTTGGACATTATACATTATAACGTTTATAAATATTGTAAACTGTAGTATCCTGTTGGTAATTGATCAATTTATTCTAAGAAAGAGTTTCTACAAGATTTTAGGACTAAAAAGGAACTCAAACCTTCAAATTTCTAACTCTTAATTTTATTTGGAGGTCTGAATAGTATAAAAATTTACTCGCTCGGGCAAATCTTTAAAGATAAGGCCAAGTTAAAAATCTTTCATTCTTAAATTAGATCTGTTAATATTTAGTTGGACCTCCATCTAGACAATTCATTTACACTTATGAACTGTATTTCTGTAGTATTATGGAAAATATTTATTAATAATGAGTATTCATACGGTGTGAACGAAAGTCGCCCTTATATTAATATTTTTCCTGAAGCATATTTGAGAACAACAAATGAATTAAGTATGTCGAACGCAGACTTTGTGGACAAACAACAACTTTTAATACTACTAGGTTTTCTCTTGTTTCAGAACTAGAACAATTAACCAGTTAGTCTACTGGCAGCGTGTGCTTTGGTAGGAAAGATCTAGGTTTTGATTTGCAGATAGGACTACATTATCTGAGTTTGTTCTTTCCGTGACTTTGAATGAACTACAAAATGTATTTAAGTCATTTGATTTTCGATGCATATTGCCAAGTGCCACTAACCCCACTGCACCTGATGGTAAATGTAATGGGATCCAATAGCATGTCGACTGAAAGATGATTACCCTTCGACAGTCGACACAAATATGCCGGCCTGTTGAAACCGGATATACAATGGCTGATTCCGGAACGCGACACACTTACGTGGGCCATTATGGCCAGTTTTAATACTTTGTACGGTGGTCGTTATCCAGGCGAATATAAAACATATCCTACCACCATCATCAGCGAACCTTTCTTTAAACTCTGGCGTCTAAAAATATCATGGCGTCTAAAAGTATCATAAAATATCATTATATTGCAAGAAACCGTGATCAGAATCTTTTTCAGGTTCTTCTACTACTATTTTAAAACTTGGTATTATTTACCATAGATATATAATGTAGTTAATTTAAAAATCTTTGGACATCTCCGCTCAACCCTATAATCCGAACTTGCCCGAATCTCGCATAAACTTCGCTCGAACAAATTCAAGTTCTGTCGATTCGTTTAACTGAGGAACGGGCGCGGAGCTGTTTGTTTGACAGATTTCCTTTTATTTAGCTCAAGTTTTTACCATGTAATCTAATTTGTTCGGATGAAAACACGGTGAAATATGTTTTCAATTTGAATTGTTTGTTCGCTGTTTGAATTTCGTAACAAATCAATTATTCAGTTCACGGGTTGTTCGTGTTTTGATTATTATTTTTATTTTGCAGTCAACATGGTGGCAAGGAAGTAAGATATTGCGGTAATAAAAATGGTGCACGCTTATGGATTTTTCGAATTTAATAACAGGTAACGCACACGCGCTGTAGCGGTCATAGGCCTAGTTGGGTGTGAAACGGATCGCCAAGACGAATGTCCGCAGGTTCAAATCTCAAGGGCACGCAACTCGGATTTTTCTAAAGTTATGTGTATATTCTTTCTGAATTATCGCTTGCTTTAACGGTGAAGGAAAACATCGTGAGGAAACCTGCATAACTGAGAAGTTCTCTATAGGAATTTTGAGGGTATGTGACTTCTACCAACCTGCACTAGGCTAGGCGTGGTGGACAAAGGCCTTATCCCTTTCAGTATGAGAGGCTCGTGCCCAGCAGTGGGATTGTATATAATACAAGGCTGATATTATTATTTACACACACGGCATTTTTCAAACAGGCTGATGACGCATTGGAATTCTAAAAAATCTTTAACTTAACGTACACATAGCAAACACATAGAAATAGTATTCAAACATCGATTGAGTGATAAAACGATTGTCTAAAATATATTTTCCTAATTTATCATAACGTCACTTTAAAATGAAAAACCTTTGCATTTTTTGAACCTCTTATAACATTTGTCACGCCTGTATTATCAACCGTCTGTCTGTCAGGCGGCTGATAGGGTAATGAGGAGCACCTCCGGAATTTTAAGCGTCCTATCTCATACGCGTGTGGTGTGTAATAAGTTATTCTGCCTTTTAACATACTAAATATATTATTTAACAAGGTTACGTTTTGAGGGTGTTGTTTGTATTCTGCTAAATTCAAACGTTGGATCGATTTGGCATTACTCTGTTACCTTAGATCAATTTTTATCGCAATATTTTTTGATTCTACATTGTACTCTGCTGACCCATACTTTACTTGATCAATCCTCAATCCTCAATCATAAAGATATTTAAGGTTCGTTTTAAGTTTCAAGTAAATATTTGGCAGTTGTATTAAACAGCTAATGTAGACAGAACTCATTATATGAATATTTATTTGGGAGCATAAATTAGAGTGTTTATTTGGTCGGTTTATAAATTTATTTGACGACTAGGATTTATTTAGAGATTGTAAAATGGGCCTTATGTCTCATATTGATCATCATCATTATCATCATAATCACCATCATCATCATCATCACCGTCAGCCACATAAAGTCCACTGCTGAACATAGGCCTCCCCTCAAGATTTCCAGATGAACCTGTCGAAAGCGGCCTGCATCTAGCGAGTTCCTGGGACCTTTATCAAGTCGTCTATCCGTCTTGCAGATGAACGACCATGCGTCATAATTACTGCAAAAATATATTTATATAATAATAACAATCTTGTAATATTTTGTACACTTTCCGTGCTAAAGAGAAGCCTTAGTCGCACTCAAATACTGCAAAAATATTATAGAACAAAGAAAAGATTTTGAATTTCCCAAATGCGTGATATTATCTCATTTACACATTCTTTATACCGAGCGTATATATTTTTATCTTTGTAATCCTTTCCATAAGTCGGGTTAGATACGCAGATATATTTCACAACATTACTTTTATTATTTTTTACTGTAAGCTAATTCCGTACTACTACACACACCACGCATTTATCACCGAAGGGGTATGCAGATGCGCAACCAGGGCACCTACTTTTCACCAAGTGTGTTTCGTTCCATGATGTGATAAAGGCGAGCCTATGGCCATATCGGACACAAATTCCAGACTCCGGGCTGTTACTGAGCAGAAAAACCGAAATACCACTTTGCCTGACCCGGCTCGAACCGAGGATCTCAGAGCGCTGCCGTACCGCGCAAACAACACAATTACGGCACCAAGTGAGTTGTAACACTAAACAGATCTTAACAAGAATTTCTCGAAAATTATATATTTTCTGTATTAAATATGGAATCCTAAATACTTTTAAGCTGAACCCAAATATTCAGGCGTAATCTAGACCACACTGATGTATTTAGGGCATCGACTTCATTCGCGATACCAGTACATATGAAGGAAGTTGTGATACAGCAAAATGAGGTTACCGAACGTAACTGAGCTATCTGAACGAACCAACTTAACCCGTACTTCCTTGATAAGGCTTTACGGAATCCTTGGGTAAAACCATCCATTTGTAAGTTATGTTTTGGCGCAAATGCTATTGTAATCTTATGTGGTTTAATGTTCCACGAAACGTATATAAGGGAGTCTGGATTACATTATGTAAATACGTTTTATGATGAATGAAATTACTGTTATAAATCTTAAGTTAGTTTGCATGAAAATCATTGCTTGTAGAAATAACATATAACAATAATAAAAAATGATCAAGTAGATGCAAAATATATGATTTTCTAATAGTGAAAGAATTTTTAGAATCACTTCAGTAATTTCAATGATTATTCCTTCCGCACGAAGTATAATATTAACCGCTAAAGGTGTTAAAAGCGTTAAAGATGTTAAAACAGATAAAAATGACAATATTAATTATGACCAAGCTACATATTCTATTGAATACAAGATTCTGTAAATAAATAAACGTCTTAAATTATTTCAAAATCAAAGTATCTTCGTTTATTAACATCTAAGGAAAATAAATTAACTAACTAGGTTGCTCCCGGTTTCTGTCGCGAGATTTTTTTTCTTCCGATACAGAAATCCCTACACCTCTGTAGCGATTCAAAACGCCATCATCAATGGAGCCAGATCACCGGGGGACCATGAAGGCTGCAGTCTTCGAAACGTCGGGAGAGAATTATAATATAACAAAACCGCAATAAAACCCGAAGAATAGTTTTATTTCAATAAACATTTTTTTTCTATATTTTTATGTCAAAGGATTTTCATGAAGGACTGTGGAGAGCGAACACTTATTAATAATAGTTATAGCAATAATTTAGCACTGCTAGGTATAGAGCGTTATAATAATATGTTCAGTAGTACCAATACTTATAATATTTAAAAATAAAAGTTTTGTGCAACTTGAAAGAGAACATAGGAGAATTCGAAGCCGGAGTATCTTCGTGCAATGTACTTATCCACCATTCCCAGCACAAATAATTCTAACAAGATCTAAAACTTAACAACTACACCCAATTTTCAACTTTATTCCTTAAAAACTTCGCAACAAATTGCCAAAAGACATTTGATCCCGTTTCACACTTCCTAGATTCGAATAATTAATGTTCGCGGTAACAAAGTATCCATTTAAACGTAACTGGTGGTTTTAATTTCACTTGAAACTCGCTCGTGTCTTGGTTTTTTGGGACAATTATCATTCAGACTGATTAGTGGGGTGATTACGGGTGGTGTTTGTGGCTTTTTTATTGTATTAAGAGTATAAAGCTGCTTCATTGCAATAATCTATGCTATCTTTTGTATTATTTGAGGATATTATAACTTTGTTCGTTACGTTTTGTGGGTTTTTAAAGTGGTTTCTTGTAATGGAGCTGTTTAAGTTCTATTTTAATGAACGATCGTAACTAAGTAATGAGCTGTGTTTATAGTCTTTTAGTTAATGAAGTTTGAATAATAAAGTTTCAAAATGAAACTTGTTATGAATTTTATGATAATAATTACAAGAGATATTTGAATTGAATTGTAATTTAGCTGTTTGAATATTCTTATTGTCATTATATTAGGTACCTATATTTTTTCAAACGACCAACTTTCTTACTTTAGATCCTGCTTCCCGAAATTGAATCTAAATATCTTACCGACTTATAATAATATTATGAATTTAGTATAATAATATTTTTGCTTTTTCATTTTCAGTTCTCCAGTTATCACTGAATTAGATCCTTGAGAAAAATTGAGGCCAGGTTAGCGACCTAATGTAAAATCAAATCCTTTATACAATAACTAGCTTTTGCTTGCGGTATCGCTTGTGTAAAATAATTTTTGGATATAAGGAAACCTATGTCCTTTCCAGAGTCTTAAACTATCCCCATATCAAATTTTATTGAAATCTGTTTGGTAGTTTTTGAGTTTATTGCATTTACACAAACAGATGCAAAAAGGAAAGCCTTTTTTATAAAATGTAAGAATATATGGATTATATAATATATATTAAGTATTGCTTGGACCCCAGTTTGTAAAGAGATGAAAGTAAAGAAGAAGATATACAAAGTATACACTCATAGTAATTCAAATTTTCGCAGTACTTTATATTCTTACATTAAGTTACCAATAGCATTTTTACTAAAACTGAAACTACATATTGAAATTTTAAGCGCTGGCAACCGCCATTGTTCACAATAATGACTCTCTAGTGCATTGTGTAGAACACTATTGTTAGACAGTAAAAATGTAAGATGTGGTTATAGATGTTTTTTAAGAAGGTATTTATTTACTTGAATGTATAAAAGATGTGTTTGTAGACACTACGACTGGCAGGGTAGGCAGGCATGAGGAAAAAGTAAATAAATTACATAAACGATCTTGAAATTAAACTAATTTTCGGATTCTATCGCGGTTTTTTGTATTTGTCGGGAGAAAAATAAAATACAAAAAACCGCGATAGAATCCGAAAATTAGTTTAATTTCAATGTCTAACATTCGCGTAAATATAAGTAATCATTATAAACGATCTTCTTCCAAAAGAGCAGCTCAGGACTATCCTTAGCACCCAAAAATACAAGGCAAGAACTTTAAACATGGAAGAGTCCAGAGAGGTGTGTCGAGATCGTAGCAAATAGCACACAATAGTCTCTGCTTACCCCTATGGGATAAGATGCCTGTATGTAAATAACAAAGGATTTTATTTTATAAAGGAACTATCCTTGAGTCCGATAGCATTTTTCTTTCCCGTATTTGTCCAGAGAAGTTTCAAATCCTTTTTAGTGCTCACGTACACGTACTAGTAACTTATATGCAAAACATGTTTCATAGCTACCGGCTTAGTCTTAGGTCGTTTGTCACTGGTATGAATATTAATGATCAGATGATGACGATGATGCTGATGATGATGATGATGATTATAAAGTAAAGCAGGTAGCACCAAAAATTTTTTTTTTCATTTACACTTGTAGTTTTAAATTTATGTTTTATTTAATAATAGTAAAGATACCCTTCCTTTCATCATTACCGATGATTTCAGGACGCAACTTTTCAAGCAAGCCACGAGAGGTTTTTACTATGTCACTTACTGCTTTAATAGGCGGAGACTTTTAATTAGTAAATTAAGTTATTATTACTAAGACTGTGTCGGTGGCATAGTTGTACTGTATGCGCGGTATGGCAGCGCTCTGAGGTTCTGGGTTTAAATCTCGGGTTAGGCAAAGTGATATTTCGATTTTTCTGCTCAGCATCAGCCAGGACTCTGGAATTTGTGCCCGATATGGCGATAGCCTCGCCCCCTATTTCATCATGGGAATAATAATTAAATGAATATCTACGATGTGCTAGTAAAGCAGAAAGTATATCTACTCCCTACGAACATCTTGAAACGTATGTGAACATTTTAAATTCTCGTGCACGTGTAAAATTCTCGAAACTTCCAAGTCATGTGTCTTCCCGTATCTTGGTCTGGCACAAAACACGCTGTGAATGCGCTTGCATACAAAACAGACCAACATTATTATTTAAGAACATGCACGTGGTAGTCTCGAGAGGGTTTTGGGAAATTTTGAAACTGCCTTTTGTTTCTTTTTTTTACCTTGTTTCGTTCTGACAAAAGGATTGTAGAGAAAAGTCTTGTGTGTTTAGAGTGTACACTAGTTCACACAAAGTATTGTCCTAATTTAATAAAAGCATGTTTAACTCATAGTTTGCTATCAAACTAATACATAAAACGACCTAAATTTAATCTAATTAGTATATTCCAGAAGTAATTTTACCTAAGTAAAGGGCAGCAGTTTTTTTTATATAAACGACACCTACCTTACGGGAAATTATTACGTTTATAACTCCACGAACTGACGCAGAAACTTATGTAATATGGATGACTTTCCAGGTGGATGTACAATGCAAACTTACTAACAGAATAAAGGATTCTCATACAAGACACTTTTGTCGACTTTGCATACTCGTTCGAGTTTCCCTTGGGCAGTGTTTTAATACTTGAGCAGTTTCACCGTCACTTACCGACCGCACATATGCGCTGAAAACTAAAGCTGAAAAGCATGAAACAATAGGTGTCACCGCAGCTCTAATATACAGCATTATCTAGAATAATTTCCATTGTGTACTAAGTCAGTTTGTTCTGTTGTAAAATCTCTGTTGATATTGCAATGCAATTTGTTTAATGAATTTCGTAATGCAGTTCTGGGAGGACTTGTTTCTGTTTATTTTTATCGAATAATGATGGAATTATTTCTGTATGCACTTAAATACGAAATAAAATGTCACCGACACGAAACGTGGTATGATATTAGTTTCTACTCTATATATGGTGTTATGGAACCGACGATTATGGAGATTTAGTTGCTAATAACCTCAACACAATTTTTACATTCAGACTAGCTTTGCCCGCGGCTTCGACCGCATGTAAACCAATGTGTAACAAAGTATTTTCCGCGTAAATTCCGACCCACGGGATATTTTACAACCACGCAACCTCTTCAACAGTAATCTTTATATTTCAGTCAATTTACCTAAAACCGTAATGCCATTTACCTTTGCTTTGAAATTCATTGCATCCGATACAATTACATAAACAATGAAGTTAATTGAGAGTACAACAGACATTTTCCCCTACATAAAGATTGTAGGTAATTAATCTCAGTTTGGCCGTTAATCCGTCTTTTAGTGGGAACCGATAGTGGCGAGGATCCATTCATTCAAACCGAACCCGAATTTATCGACGTCAGGTGACGTGGCATTAGTAATATCTCATTATATTTGCGCGCCAAATGGAGCGGGCTTTTGATACTGGCTTTTTATTTTTTATTGTCAGATTCTAGAAATGTTTGTGAATAATGAAAGGGTACATTTAAAAATGGAAATTAACTTTTTTACTATAATTCATATAATGATAATATTGGATAATTTTAATAGTATAATTTATGGATCCTTCGCTACTGCTGATTCCACGTATTAGTTGGGTCATTAGGAGAATTAAATTTTTACCTTTTTTAGTTTCTTACGAGCACAGCAAAGTGACCCCACTGGACCTTAATGATGAATGGAGTATCGTCTAATAGAATGTCTCCGAATGATTACCAATCGACTGTTGATAATGAGGTATCGTAAAGAATTTCTGAGCTAAATAATGCTATTTTGATGTCAAGATTTATGCGTCATTTACACTTTTGTTGAATAACTTGGCGAATAATTCGTGCACGAATATGACTATGAATATATGAGTATTTAATGCATCCGATTAAGCTGTTAACACGCTCATGTTCGTAACTATTCGTGTGTACATGAAAAGTGAAACTAGGAATTAGTGTATAAGAGTTAATTTGAATGAAACTAAAGTTATAATCAATTAATTAACACTGCCTCGGCAGCGGAGTTGTATGTTGTGCGCGGTACGATACCGCTTTTACGTCCTGGGTTCGAATCTCGGCTCGGGGCAAATGATATTAGGTTTTTTTGCTTTGTAAGTTTTTTTTATACGAGCATGGTAGTGATCCCACTACACCTGATGGTAAGTGGCGTGGGGTGCAATAGAATGTCGCCTGACGAGACCTAGTTACCTCTCGGCAGCCAACACAATTATGTAGGCCTGTTGGAACCGGATATATAAAGACTGATCTCGGAAAGCGACACACTTACGTGGGCTACTATGGCGGGTTATAAAACCTTGTGTATGGTGATCGCTATCCGGGCGGATACATCCTACCACCTTATTTTAGTGAATCAGTTTTAATAATTTAATGTAATTATAAGTGTGAAAGGCTGTTTGAAGACATGTTATATATGCTTGTTAGCTAAAAATTCATAAACCACGGAATGACTTTAAAAAAAATTGGTACACAAAAATACAATCTCTTGAAATAATAAACTTCCTAACGTTAAGAATTTAAATAACGCTAACGAGGTCTCGAAATGAAGCTATATTGATAATAATAAAATTATACTAAGCAAACAAAAGATCAGAAATGGAACAATACTGTTAACTCAATGAGGAAAGCGAGGCTTTACAGTTAATATTAGATCATTAATGCGATTACTGAATAGGGGTCTAACGAGTTCAGGGTCTAAAACGCCTAAGTTTATGTCTAGGATCCATTGAAGTCAAAGTAGGCATTCAATAACGTAGACAAATATTTTCTTCACATGTTTTCTCTAACAGTCTTTTTATATTAAAATTAAACTACTTTTCGGATTTTATCGCGGTTTTAGTTTTCTCCCGACGTTTAGAAGACTGCAGCCTTCATGGTCACGGGGGGGACTGACTATGACCATGGACCATGAAGGCTGCAAAGTTTTCGAAACGTCAGGAGAAAACTAAAACCGCGATAAAATCCGAAAAGTAGTTTAATTTTAATGTCTAACATTCGCGTAAACATAAGAAATCATTAGTCTTTTTATATTTAGTTTTCGTCTTTTATTATTTCATATTCTAATATGAGTCCCATTGAAATAAAACTATTTTTCGGATTGTATCGTGTTTATTTTTATTATTATTTTTGTAATACAATTGTAGGTAGATATTGTAACTGTGACTTTTGGGTGACAAATACCTAGCCCTCTCTGTGACTATGAAAGCTGCAGTCTTGGAAACGGCGGGAGAAAATGATAATATAACCGCGATAAAATCTGAAAAATAGTTTTATTTCAAAGTCTAACATCGCGTAAACATAAGAAATCATTAGTCTTTTTATATTTAGTTTTCGTCTTTTATTATTTCATATTCTAATATGAGTCCCAATGAAATAAAACTATTTTTCGGATTGTATCGTGTTTATTTTTATTATTATTTTTGTAATACAATTGTAGGTAGATATTGTAACTGTGACTTTTGGGTGACAAATACCTAGCCCTCTCTGTGACTATGAAAGCTGCAGTCTTGGAAACGGCGGGAGAAAATGATAATATAACCGCGATAAAATCTGAAAAATAGTTTTATTTCAAAGTCTAACATCGCGTAAACATAAGAAATCATTATGAGTCTTATTCTTTAAGTGAATGTATCTGAACAGCAAATCCCGGGATTTTAAATTTGATCCTTAAATTCCAGCGGTTCTTGCGTCATTTATATCATAAGGTTAAGTAAAAGATGATTTTAAAACATGAAATGAATTTAAAATAGTTATAGTTGTTTATGTAATGCTCTCTCCCGTAGCCAATGAATTAAACATAGATGGAATAAACTCACAGTTTACTACTGAGAAATACTGTCGTAAAACTATTGTTCGATAATGATAAAAGATAGTCGGGAAAACACGTAGCAAAAGATATAAAAGCAACGAATATATTTAATAAATACGGGTCTCGTTTACAACGCAAACATCTCATCAGCCAATCCAAACAAGAAATACTTCTCCGCGTTTTTATGCAATATGGAGACTCCGGATAACAATTTTATGTATTTATAAACTTAATATTAAACTGGGAGTAATTTGCGTCAGGATACAATTGATGTTTGCAAAGGTGTTATATTATCCAATATTCTTTAGTGTTGCTTGTAAAATATGTTTTGCTTTTATTTTATGTTTGAGATATGATGCTTTATACGTTTAATCAAGTTTTGAAAACAACTTTTTGTTCAAAATAAAGTCCTGATAACTAACTACAACTTGTAAAATATATTTTTTTTTATTCCTTTTTTAAACAAAGTTTTTTATTTAGTTTGTAAGTGTTTTTATTGCTTATAATGACGGATGGTAAGCGATATGACCGCCCATAAACAGTAGAAACACCATCCAACACCTTGAATTACAAAGTATTCGGTATTCTACTACGCTCAACATCCTAAGACATGAGATGTTAAGTCTTATTATGTCCAGTAGTATCACTACATGTGTGTGTTGACGAAAATCAATTTACGAATACCTCCAAATAAAGCAATGAAAACAACCAATTTCTTCCACAACAAAACTGAAACTAAATCGTCTATTCGGACAAAACCGTTTTCGAAGTTGGCCATCGATTTGAATTACAAAACGTTACAAAAAAAGGTCCCCGTCCCGGGCAATTAACCGTGAAATGGGGTCATGTCACACCATCCGATGAGACATTGAGGGATCCCGGACCGAGTTTACATAGATAGTTCTTGTTATATAAGGATATGGCTTGCCAGCAAAAACTATATCCTTATTAATCAAGAATTCTAATCTAAGTAATAACTAATCGCTTTGAATCGACTTATTGGAATTAGTTTTAGTTGTTACTATGAGCAGCTGTTTGAAGAATAGAAATGATTATATAATAATAATATTAGCCCTGTAATATATGCCGTGAACTGTCCCAATGCTGGGTATGGGCTTCCTCTACTACTGAGAGGGATTAGGTTTTAGTCCACCACGCAGGCCTAGTACAGATTGGTAGACTTCACACACCCTTAAAATTCCTATAGAGAACTTTTTAGGTATGCAGATTTCCTCATGAAGTTTTCCGTCACCGATAAAGCAAGCGATAATTCGCAAAGAATACCCATACACAGTTATACTTATAAACTTGTTTTAGCGGCAAGAGGTGGTTAAGAATGGCTTAAATAGCTGTCAAGACATCACCGGTTTTCTAGTTTAAACCTTATTAATAGGCAAGATGGCCGTAAGTAAGTAAGACTGACAATTTCAGAAAAATCTTAGGTGGGCTCGTGTGAGAAATTATTATAATATAAAGAAATTTCTTATTGTAAAAACATGTTATTCTCTAGACTGTCTATCACTCAGAATTAATTTTAGCTGTTTTGGGAAATTCACTTTCTCTATCATATTTTACTCGATTGCCGAAGACGCGTAATCAATACTAATAAAATAGTTCTTATTCGTGTGTAAGATTCTCCAATAACCAAAAAAATATATCTCGGAAATATACAGGATTATTTTTACATTGCGTTGTACTCGATTAAAGCAAATATTTGTCTTTACCGTTGCTAACATTGTGCTAAAAATCACCCGTGAAAAATATTTTATGCAAAAATTCTGGTTTTAGTTTTTTAATTTTCTATACCATTATGTAGTTTAGTGCGAATATTTTTATATAATTGTATTTCCGACTGAAAGTATGATGCCACTCCGACAAATTCTCTCAGTGTAGAAGTAGTGGCGTGTAAATAAAAATTTCATTTTTTTAAATATTTTTTTTTCAATGACGAGACGAGCTTGTCTTTCATGTGGTGGTACGTGATACGACCGCCCATAAATAGTAGAAACACCATCTTGAATTACAAAGTATTGTTTGATACTCCACTATGTTCGCCATCCTAAGAGAATTATGTCCAGTAGTTACACTGGCTACAATGTTCTTTAAACCAAAACACAACAGTACTACACACTGCTGCTTGGCGGCAGAAAAAAGACATTGCGGTGGTACCTACCCAGACAGACTCGCATATGAAAGATCTAGCAGTAAATATCTATAGTTAAAATATCTTATGGTAAAATGTTTCTAAGAATACAAAAATATGGTTTCCATTATTCTATTTCTGTATAAAATCATAAACAACCAGTAACATAATTTTCACAAAATGTCTCATGTACAATAATTTATCTGTGTATTAAGGAGAGTCATTTTTCATGGTACACACGCGCTACGTATACCACATACATCAACGTCTCTGACGTCTTCTTGCCCCATTACGCTTCTAATCGTATGAGATTCCGCGCTGATGCCTCTAATTAATAGCATACGCCCTTGTGTACTGAATTAAATTCGTAATGTACTGTTGATGTTTTGTATTGGATTTAGTTTCTTCATGTCGTATGTTTCTTTATAATAAATAATAATAATAAATCTTTATTTGGAATAATAATACAGGTTTACAAACATAATGTTTGAAAATATCTGCATTATGTGTGTTTAATGTACGTGAATTTTTTTATAGAGTTTATTTATTGAAATGTTTTTAACACTTCGATGAGTTAGTGTAAAGCAGTGTGTTTGAGTATTTTTGGTAAAAGCATTACTTTTGTTATAATCTCGTGATTTACGAAGTAGACTTGAAGTAATTTTTATCACTATAAACTTTTGGATATAATTATGTTTCAGTATAATAGCGCAATATTAACTATATTTTACGCCATAGTCGTTTAAATAATTAATCCAAAAGGCAGTCCACTTTTATTTACCATGATTATTTTTAATCTTCGCGTACTGAACCCTAATTCATGTTTTTATATACGCCATCTATGAAGCTTTCGCTGAAATACCTGAACGCGGACCTTTACTCTAAGCTGTAAGCGCGCATCCTGGGCGGGCGGTTTGCAAAGCATTCTAAAATGAAAGTTCCTCCTTATTCCGCTAGATGTCACTGAAATGTGGTTAGTAATAGAAAAAATATTATAAAGTTAGGTTAAACTTATCTAAATCTATTGGACTTGGTACTAGTATTTCTTTAGTCGTCTTTATTGATATGAAGTTATATATTGAAAATATTAGATATTTCCTTTTATGTTATTTTATGTAATATTAATAATATTTTTGGTAGGTATTCTTTTTATATAATCATATTATAATTTTATGGCGATTGTATTGAAACTAATTCACGTCATTACAAACGTTCATGACACAAATTAATTAATTTGAATTCTTATTTTTTAATACTTTCATTCATCAGTCCCCTTATCACTGGACGTCAAACATTTCTTTTAGTTTTTTTATTTTGTCTTGCATACAAAAATATTCTTGACAAAGCGTATATACGGTTCAAGCGATGCTTCGGCTACTAAAAACAATTGACAATCATTACCATTTTCGAAAACAATAGCTAAAATGTGAGCAACAGTTTGTAAAACATTACATCATCTATTATAAAGATGACATTCAAAAATTTCAGTCGCCTTGGCCGTGATAATTTTCAAATGAAATAAGCTTTCACTAGATTCATTCATAGCTTTTCACCTTCGTCCATTGAGGATCGACCTTCCTCTTGCCCGTTGTCATATTGATAGCAAGCACGCGCATGCGCGATTATATCCACGCATGCGCACAACAAACGCTGTTGTGTACGTTGCCTCATGTAGCAAAATCTGTCAAGCTTCAATAATAATTCTATCCTTTATTATGACTATTTAATTGATTAAAATCATATTCGTAGTTTAATTTGTGTTCAGTAGTGTTACTTTGTGTACCTTTAGTATGTTGTGTAACGTGTTTGAATTATAGTGGTTAATACATCAATACGATTAATTAGTATAGATCAATTAAAAGGACAGTTTTGTGAAGGAAAAGGTGATACATCAACAGGTAGGTCTACTTCAGTCTAGTTTGACAGCGAATGTAAAGATATGAGAATGGCGGTGGGCGTATACTCCGGACAATGCGTGGGTGTAACATCTGGCTCATTGTACTCTAAGCGATGGTAAATAGTTCCACCATTGACTCCCAATGGAAACGATGACGCCTCTTCCTCAAACATATCCGTTCCCAATATCACAGTTTCTATATTATCTTTTATGTGTATATTAATAAAATATAATAGCTTCCATATTTTTGAGTATTTTAATATTTATTAAGTGTTTTTCAAAATCGTTAAATCAAAGTGGAATTGTAGTAATTATGCGAAAATTTACGCTACACCGTCCTTCCATTTTGTATTGTTCAGTTTGCGTGTAACACTGTTCTATTGAAATTCGTTTCAGTAAAACTCTACTTGGTATTAGCCAATAATTTGAATTAAAAAGAAACAATTTTACGATGAAAAATTACAATTAAACGTATAATATAAATCTTGTTAACAATAAAATCATTTTGTAACTAACAAGGCAGCAATGGCGCCAAAACCTCGAAATAAAATCAGTTTTATATTCAAATTCTCTAATATTTTAATATTTAAAATAACCACTATTATCTGCAATTCTTTGCCATTATTACCACCTTTGAGACACTTAATTACTCTTTAAATAATTAACAAACATTGCATTTGACTTTAAATTTTCACCTCGGCAGTGTATTTCGCATTCACACAAAATCAATATTGGCTATTGGGCGTGCTAAATGTTTACGGGTCACCGCTTCTGTCCTACATACTGTGGCAGGATATGAGTTAATTAAGTCTCACGTGCAAAATCCGATTTTGCTGGGAAATTCTCGACTTTTTGCTATATATTTTTAGAGTGTAATTTCGAACAGTAAGCTATTATGCAGTTGCAAGAAATTATTATATGCGAAAGCATGTATCTTTTAATGCATCAATAGAGCAATATATATACAAAAGTTGCTAATAAAAATTATAAAAAGTGGGTCTCGTTATTGGACTTTTATATTGGAAAAAGGCTCACGCTTAAACTAATTTAATATAGGTACCTAATAACTAATTTAATTTGCACTTATTATATTATTTTTATTATTACTATTTATTGATTTAGGTATACATTTCAAAATTGGGTAAAAAACTGGCAAACGTTTCGTTCTTTTGCTATGTCTACAACGGCTTCAAAAAAATTAAAAACAATTTTTTTGCTGGTTTTGACTTTATTTGTCTTCAACAATATTTGTAAATAGTATAAAATATTCTTATTATTCATAGAAATTATTCTACGTAATCAAATTATACCTAAAAACAGTCTTGTCCCTAATCCCTAATTATCATCATTGTACAGACATAAAAGTCTTTCAATACACTATAAAAATACAGATAAATGCTAGCATAAAATATGCATTGTTTTTAGAGATCATAGACACTATTTTGAAACTATAATATACTTAAAGCAAATGGATACGAAATAATATTTACAATAAAATATAAAACGTATAAAACTTGTCCTTGAATTTTACTTACAAATAATTAACTGAAACTTAATGAAATATCTCTTAATAAAATGCATTAAAGTCTATTCTTTACTAAATTCATAACAAAAGAAAAATCTTAACCAACAGCGCACTTAAAAGTAGGTCTCACGGAAAAACCAAAATAAGATGTAAGTGAGAAACCACTTAAGTAACAAGTTGCACCACTTAAGACGACTTTGCATTTATGTCGAATGGGACTACTCTAGCATTCTTTTAACGCGACAGTCCATTTTCTTCGTATACCGAGGTATTTTTCAAGCATTTCAGTAGATTTGTGGGTAATGTAACGTGGAAAAAGAAGAAGGGTATACAATTTGGGTCTGTTTACTGGTGACAGGTTCGCCCCTGATATGAATAATAGAATAATAATATCAGCCCTGTATTATATACCCACTGCTGAGAGCTTCTTCTACTACTGAGAGGTATTAGGCCTAAGTCATCGATACGTATGGCGTGCGTACACCACGCTGGCCTAGTGCGGATTGGTAGACTTCACACACCCTCAAAAGTCCTGTAGAGAACTTCTCAGATATAGAGGTTTCGTCACAATGTTTTCCTTCATCGTTAAAGCATGCGGTAAATCACAAAGAACACACATCATTTTAAAAAGTCAGACATGTGTGACATATCCATATGTTGGACTATAAACATGCGGACATTTGTCTCAGCCGTCCGTTACACACCCAACCAGTCTATCGTCCTTATATTAGTAGCATTTAATTTTATCCGTGGTGCTTTATAACTAGCTTAGCTAGTTGTAAACGTCCCTATCCTTGAGGTTAAATCGCCTCCTTACATCATGATTTTGTCACCCGCATTGCTCTGGAGGGAACTGGACAATTAATATTTCCAACTCCTCCCTATCTTCCTATTTGATTAATTTCGTTACGGGATAATGACATATTAGTTTTTCCCTGAGACTCGCCGAGCTTCACTGCTCGGTGTCATAAAATGCGTGCCACTGCTGATCCTGGCTTACAGGAGTTGTAGTGGTGGGTGTGAGGGCGGGAAAGTCTTATATTAGTAGCAGTTAAACACCTCAGATAGCTGATAATTACTGGTTATAATGAGACTTAAGATCTTATGTATCAGGGTGACAAGCGCAGTAGAGTGCCCGGTAATATTTTTTTATCCGAGCACGGCACAATTGGGCTTACTGCACCTGATGGTAAGTGGAGTGTGGTCCAATAGAATGTGGACTGACGAGAGGTGATTAACCCTCGGCAGTCGACACAATTATGCCGGCCTGTTTGAACCGCATATACACAAGTTGATCCCGGAACGCGACACACTTACGTGGGCCACTACGGCGGGTTTTAACACCTTGTGTACGGTACGCTATCCGGGCAGATATAAAATATATCCTACGAACAGCAAATACTTTGTTATTCAAAGTTCTGTGTGGTGTTGCTACTGTTTATGGTCATATCGCTTACCAAGAGACTAGCGTTACGCTCGTCTCTTCATTCAACTGGAATAAATAAAACTCAAAAATTGGGTGTTACACCTGTGCCTTCCTCTGAAATGGGAAAAGGCGTGATGCGACCTATGTACGTAGCTATATATATTGACTTTGTATTTTTAAAACGAAATAATGAGAGCGTACCTCGATTGGTGGTAAGAGACAGCCGCCGGTAAATAAGAGCAATAAAAGACTGAGCATAAAATTGCAAAGGTCTGCATGACACGCAAAAGCTCTCGTTATCCTGAGACATCAGAATATTATCTTCAGTTACTAGTTGGCATTTATACGATTGTGTCACCGCACGAAGAAAAAACACAATATAACACAACGTCTACTTTTTTTTTTTAAATAAAAAAGAATACATAGACAGCGTCTTTTTAAAAAAAAAAAATAGAAATCGCTGTCTATGTATTGATAGTTCTATCTCACAGAAAGCCTATATGAAGTGGTTTTGATATTGCGTGGACAAAAAATGGCTTTCTTTCCTAACTTTTATTTTTACTACCCTCATTGATATATTGATCAATGATTTGGGAAGATTTTTATGTTCAGTTTCCCTTATTCTTATTACTATAAGACTCTGTCTTGGTTTGCCTTGCATACTTTGATTGATGACAAATATTAAAATAGGCTATAACTTTTCAACCTTACTGCTTATAAATTCTTATGAAAATTGGTTTTAAGTACGGAATCATAAGGGTAAATATAATTAACTAGTTTTTGCCAGCAGCTCCGATCGCATGAAGACAGTTTTCCGGGAGTAATGTAGTTTCCTTTTAGTGAAAAGAAAATCAAAATCCGTTTAGTAGTTCTTGAGATTAGCGCATTCAAACAAACAAAGTCTTCTACTTTATATAGTATATATCAATATTGATTTGAAGTTTATTCACCATGTCTTTATTAATCCTTCGCCTATACACAACTTAACTATTTTTAGCAAATATCTTTCCCATGGGAAACATCGATGCTCGAGTAATTAAAACGATATGTCGATATTACGCAAATAATCGAGTTATAAGCGGAGCTTTCCCGATGGAATACTTTATTAGTATACAACGTGCTACCTGTTCAATTAACGATACGGAAAATTGTATTAATTTATAAATGGATTTTCAATGAATTAATTCAATCGAATCATTGAAGGAAACGGTTTTTTATTTTCTATAGATTTTTATCTTTATATCAGATATAAATAGGTGAGATCTGTTTAAGTTATACGTTTGGTGCTAATTACTATGGCAAATGGACATTAAAGGAGTAAGTCAGCGGTGTAAGTATAAGCTTTATCTATAACATTAATAATTATTGGAAGTATTATAGACAATTAAGAAAAGATGAAAATTAACCAATGGCATCTTTTTAAAAATGTAATTATTTACAATGGTAAAAAATTTATCGGATAAAAAGTGTCCAATGTGTTAATACACGACACGGTCTATTTACGTGCTCCAGTCATTTAAATCCGTTCAGCAATTTTTTTGTTTAATATTAAGAAACATCGAAACATTGTCGCAAGCTTTCGCATACATATTAACAAGATTACTTTATCAAACAAAAATAAAAAGTGGATTGGCATGGTCATACCTTTCAATATATCCTACATCACCAAACCGAGGTATATTTATTTATGTATATTACATCTAAATTATAGTAAGTTTTGTTGCGCGTTCAAAGAGCTGATTAAATATGGAACCTTATAAATCCATGTACTACATGATTCGCTTTGTTTTTTGTTTGTCAATATTGCTAGCATGTGTCCCTTAAAAACCAATAAATATAAAGCAATTTCAATGGCCAAGAGATTTCACACTGCAGATTAGTTGTTAATCGAATGTCAAGCACAGCGTGCCGCGTCCGTTGTTAAAATACGTCACAAGAAAAAAGCTGATCCGTGTTATACTGGGTTATTAGAAAATAGTAAATAATGATGGTTTTATAGATAGTATTAGAAATTGATTTTCTATACTTGATAATTAATTAGTTTTAGAATGATTTTAGATCTGTAATTTTAAAGATAGTTTTTAATGTCATAAATAAATAACACGCAGTAATCAATCAGCCTCTCGTCATCCACTGCTGAACATGGATGAAACATTAATGTAGAATAAAAAAATAATATGTCACTCGAACGAAAAAGCAGTTATTAACAGCCCATTATTTAATATTAAATCCCTCGAAACATCATTGAATTATTTAATATTTATATACCATGTTATTGAACGATCGTCTGTTGTCCTAATATTAATTTGCTTCTTCATAGAAAAAAAACAATATACAAAGCGATAGTAAATTATTGAACGAGTAAAATTAAAAGAAAAATTTCATACAATTTAAAGCTCGATGAAGCGTAAACAAAAAAAATATAAAGGAAAAAAACATCCTGAATAATACAAAGGATATTTGTCTCCCAAGTTGGATACTTCAAGAGAAACATTTTGGGACTGAAGTCGTAAAGTTTTTATAGGTCCAACGTTTTATGACAATGCATAAATGTACTGGAATTGATCTTCCCGTTCCAAAGTTCAGTGACGATGAATTTGTCTGTGTACTGATTCTCAAAGTGGTCGAGGTAGACCCCAGGGGTCCATGGAAGACTCGACGGGGGTCCACGTTAGCGTAACCAAAAAATTAGGCCACAATTCGTAAGCCACCACCACGATTTTTTTTCTGGTTTAATAGTAAAGTACTAAAATTAGGTTTGAAAGTAAAGTACTAATATATTGGCTTGACTTCACCTATCAATGTAGGCAGATCATATTTATATAGGTCGTAACAGGCATGGTAACCCCAACATAACCCCCCGTAATCATTGGGCGGTGGTTGTAATGCAATTTCTCTGCAAAAGTTTGGGAACCTCTGGTGTAAAGTATTAACTTTGATTTCATTAGAAACTAACTTCTTCAATAAGCGATTCCAATCCTAATCTACGATCTGAGCCAGAGAATAAACCAATCAAAAATAGTAATTTATAAACACGTCAAAAAACCTTTGTTCTGATCCGTCAATTTTCACTATGGATCGAAAAAGCGATTGGTATTTTTTATAGAAGATGACGTTTAGTGCTGTGAAACTGTCACGAGTATATTTTGAGTGCTATAAGACTTTTTGCTATCGAATCAACATCATAAATGTCATCGCAGTATACTAAATTCAACAGACAGTTTACTCATGACATTTATAGTGTATCTTTATGACATTTGAGTACATTCGTCGGTTACCGGAATGCGACCTACAGACCACCTACTTTTATTTCTCAGCTCTGCCCACGTAAAAATGTTTAGTCGGAAGTGTAGAATTCCAGAAAACATGGAAATAATATTCTGAGTTTGTACTTCGGAATCCATTTATTTACAAACTGACATTTCTTTGAAACAAAACATTATATTAAGAAAAACGTACCAGCCAGTACACTACACTCCTCCATACTAAATTAACAAAACACTCAACTCTACAACTTAAAATGATAATACCTCACATTCTATAATCAGGAACGTTTGTTAATCTACACTGCCTAATAGGGCGTTGCCTGGGACGTGGAGTCGTTGGCTCATACGGTAAGGCGTCCTGAAATTCAGGTGATACCGGGGTGGCACTACCCTGAAGTTCCACTAACGGAGACCGCGTCGCGATCGGTCTACTGACCGGAGTATGAATTGCGGAATCGCACACTCTCTGCCCCTGCACCGATGATAAAGTGGCTGGCTCTGAACCTAGTGCTGACCTTAATCCTGCATTATTTACAAACTGACATTTCTTTGAAACAAAACATTATATTAAGAAAAACGTACCAGCAAGTACACTACAGGAAGTGCCGCAAAAGTCGACCTATTTTAAAATAGAAATGTTAAAAATCACTGATAAAAAATAATATTAATGTCAACTCTTGCTCTATTGGGTCAGGGAGTCCCATTCCGTTTACTGGGGTATATCCGTATTTTTGTAATCACGGGCGTTCTAATCGAAGGAAAGTTTTGATGGCCGTATAAGTAAGTAGGGAGTCTTTTGACTATCGTACATGTATGTCTATCGAAGCTGTTCTTAGAAAAGAAGGTCCGTTGTTGCAAAAAGACGGATTCGCCCCTATAGAGAGAATAGGGTCCGCTGACCTTAAAAGAACATAAAAATATCAACCCTGTATTATATACTGTCCTATTGCTGGGCGTGGGTTTCCTCTGGTACTGAAAGGGATTAGGCATTATTCTACCATGCTGACCTAGTGCGGATTGGTAGACTTCACACACCCACGAAATTCCTATAGAGGACTTAGGTATGCACGTTTCTTCACGATGTTTTCCTTTACCATGAAAGCAAGCGATAATTCACAAAGAAAGAAGAACATAGCGATAGACATTTTGAAACAAGCCGGGTAAACACACTTCAATTTATATTATCAGTATCCCTTTCCTGTGAAACAATTATGTAATAAATTTCATAATTGTTTCATAGGAAAGGGTTTTAATCTATTATAATAATCCACTTGTACGAGGTTCGAGCGCAATTAATATATTGAAGGTAAAATCTTATTGAAGGTACTATGAAGTTAATACCCTGCTTAATTAATTTTGAAAATTCATGTACTCTTGAGATATATTATCTTTTAATAATATAGTCTTAGCCAAGTATCAAACTCGTATAAATACGCGGGACTACGGTAGGGGGAGCCAAGAGACAAACTAGTTAATACAATAAAATACATTATTATACAAACTAGCGTTTACAGTCAGCAATAAAATTTAATGAACAAAATCAAAGCTCAAAGTGCTAAACAGGTTAAGCATCAAAGAGCATTTTTATCTGAAAACAGGCTAGCAACTGAAGCTGCAGATAGAAATAAGTTACAAAATATAATCCAGTAAATACGAAAAAATACACATCACGCATTTATCCCCCAAGGGGTATACAGAGGCGTAACCAGGGCAGCCACTTTTCGCAAAGTATGTTCCGTCCCGTGATGTGATGGGGCCTTTTGCCATATCGGGCACAAAATTTAGACTCCGGGATGTCACTGAGCAGAATAACAGTAAATACGAAATAATTTCGTACTCAATTAACCTTTAAAATCAAAACTTATTTTCCATCATTCTTTTGACATTAATTTTCCAACATAGTTGTAATGAAGGCTTCAAAGGCAGGCATGCCTTTGACGCAAACTTAGTTCATACTCGCAGTAAACTCATTTAAAAAGTGTTCGGTGCAGTATCGATCGGTTTTATGAAGACTCATAGCTTGATATTTCAGGTAGTTCAAGTGTTTTGTGTACAGCGATTTATTTATACACATTTTTTATTGATTTTTAATAATAGTAATATGTTATCAATTACTCACCTAAAATCGATTCTATGAAAAAGTGTCGAACATATAATATATAGGTAGAAACGAAGATCCAAATTATCCCAAACGACAAAAATTACACGTATTTCAGACAAAGCAAAAAAAACCCTCTTATTCATAAACGTTTTTTATCTAAGGACGAAGTAAAGCTGTGATAACAAGCCTGTTTCTCAGTGCCCAACGGCACTGAGAAATAGACATAGGGCCGTTGTGATTGGTTATTATTGTTGTATTTCAATATTAGCCAATCACAACGGCCCTACGTCTACGCACTGCGAAGACTGCCATGCCGTCAGCACTGAGAAACAGACTTGTTATCACAGCCTTACTCGGTCGTTAGATAAAAAACTTCTATGAATAAGGGGGTAAGTGTTGAAATAATTCTTAAAAAAATGTAAGCGGTAGTCAAATATGTTTTTAACACCAATTCTTTTTCTATTTAATTTGACACTTGCAAAACATTTTAACCCGGCGAGCGTGTGGCGGGGTATGTCATACCCCCCATGTTAATTACTGGCGTATATTTTTTGGGCCTGACTTTCAAACTTATAGTCTCTTTGAGTAGCTGGAGTTACAGGGTTGCGGAAGGTAATAGTGGGGTGATCACAGTGTCGCGGCAACCTGCATTCGAGTTACACGCTTGCAAACTGAGTTCGGGTACGTGATACCCCGCCTCATAGCTGGTGTGACAAAAACTAAAATTGCTTTTTCTGCTATTTTAACTTATTTTCTTTGTTTAATTGTAGATTTTAATAGAAAATGGATGTTGAAAATAGAAAAAACAACTTCGGTCTAGGATAGAAGATGTACTTACTAGAACAGGGTTTCGCAAACTTTTATTTAGGGCGGACCACTAATGTCACCGTATGCGACCTTTTTGCGACCAAAGTCGTAATGTTTGGGTTGATGTTGTTCAGTTGGATTCTTAAATTTGTTTTTACTAGCAGTTTACTTCTGTATTTATTTTTTAGATATACAAGAGTGCAAAAGCGTGCACTTTATAGTTTTTCTTTTAACTTTTATTTTACTTGCGGATCCCCTGAGAGGGGCCCACGGGCCCCAGGGGTCCTATGTTTCGTGAAAATCAGGGCAAAGACACTAAATGGACCGATTTCATCCGTAACTTAGGCTTGGCTTTAGTTTACGAACACCTGAAGATGTGAAATGACAAAAATATATATTCCGATTTATATACGTCAGAGAATTTCTTCCCAGATCAACGAATCACTTTCATCGACTCAAAATGTTCCTGGTCATTTTATTAGATGTAGAGATTACCCCAACAAAAATAATCATAAGACAAAATACTCATGAACAAGCTGAGGAAAGGCTATTAGTGTGGAGCATGCAATGTTTTTGCAAAAACTGCACAGATTTTATGTCCAGTTCCTAAGATGTTCTTAAATTTGTTTTGTGATTTTTTTAGTTTATAAAGAAAATTATTTCATATTCTATCATACGATTAAGTTTTTTTTTATCATAAAACTGGTTTTACTTTAGTTCCTTTTAGTTTTTAAGAGACTGAAAGTGTTTGTTTGAAATTCAAAGTGACTTATTTCCATCGAGGTAAAAAATAAAATTGTTAAAATGGCGCGATTGTTTTATTTCCAATGCGTTATGATGGTATTGTCTTATTATACCAAAAAATAAATAGTACAATACTTCTTCAGAAACAAGTTTTATAGCCAATTTTTTTAAGGGGTATGTCATACCCTGCCTCATACTTCTTGTTACATTTTTTCACCACATGCTCGCCGGGTTAAGCGATCGAATAATGGAAAATAATAGTATAACATGACGTATGATAGTAAATAAAACAACTACGAAATTTATTTTTACTACATTAGAGATGAGAATCGCATTTATTAATAGATTTAAATTAAAGATAATGTGTTCTTTATTAAAAAAAACAAAAGTGAGAATGATACTGTTATATTATCTCGTCGTAATTATTTTTTCTGTCTGATTCTGCCCTGTGAGCGTGAATATGAAAATAATAATTTAAACTCAATATATCGATTTCAATATATCGTCGCTTATAACTTGCACCACGCGAGCTTTCAGCGTTAAGTCTCGCCTCGGTTTCTCCTCTATTTCCTATTTTATGTCAGTCGTCATTCGAAATTCGCCGAGAGTAGACGTGATTTCCCGATTTTGACAATTATTGTGCAATAGTAAAAATTTTGTCAAGATGGATATTACGATTACGAGGCATTATAGTTTGGATGAAGTGAGTAATTTGTTTTTAATATTTAATTATTTTTTTTTTATAATAGAGGATTTTTTCAATAATAATTATAACATAATGACTAGTGATATATTATATTGTTATGGCATATTAAAAACAATTAATATTAAATTTTTAATATACCTACGTTTTAAAAAATACAACGACAAAATATTTTGTCGCTTGAAATAAAATTGCTTTTTTATTATGATTCTAAATTTGAATTAAACTACACCTATTATTTTGTCTTATACGAAATAGATTTCTGTTTTTTTTTTTTGTTGGATAAAGTTCTGTTCATTAAATTATAGTTAAGAAATATGGTCATAGTTTTATAGTTGAAAAAATATAAGTGCCATTATTTTATGATTGTTTTTTCCTGAAGGTATTTTGTATACTAAGCATTTAATACTTTTATGCGATTTATATCATTATTACGCGGTCGTATTGTACATTTTATTACTTAGTATTTTGAAAAAATATGTATAAATATGTGGCCATAAAGAGTAAGTATAACCTTTCGCGATGATTTCTTTTAATAAAAAAAGGAACACTAGAGACTCTTCTTGGGCTATGTGTCGCCCTCACAGAGTTGAGTAATAGAATTAAAGTACTTAGGAAGTGAAAGTAAACTAGATTTTCATTAGAATAGCTACTTATGTATTTGTAATAGAATTAAGTCAAAATATGACCATACTAAGACAAGGAACACTAGAGACTCTTCTTAGGCTATGTGTCGCCCTCACAGAGTTGAGTAATAGAATTAAAGTACTTAGGAAGTGAAAGTAAACTAGATTTTCATTAGAATAGTTACTTATGTATTTGTAATAAAATTAAGTCAAAATATGATCATAATAAAACAGCAATATAACTTAGTAAGAATTTGACATTGTTAATCATTCTAATTTCAACAATTCAAATAATATTATGCTGCCAGCTCTTGTAATATAAAGAGGCTTTGTGTTTGCCTATGCAACCTTAACATTTTTTACCCATTCTTCTCCGATGGAGTCTGTTTTTCCAACTGGATTAAATTTTGAATGAATTTTTAAAATTTAAATATCGTTTCACATTTTATAAGGTTGAAATAAATTGTTGTGTGAAATTAATACATATTATATTTGTATATGACAATTTAAGTATAATTGCGTTACATTGAGCTTTCTTATTTTTATATAGCTTCAGATCGATTTATACGTAATTTGTATGATGCCATGAATTGCCGTTCAATTGTTTTAATTTGGATCAAATATTTTTCAAAGTCGTTTCTTTAGGTAAGAATCATTGGACTCTCTTTTAATCATTCTACGATTGGTATTCATCTAAATCCAGTCAGAAAGGGAAGTTTTTAAGTAATGAGAGTCTCGAAGTCATAGATATGACTGTCGATATTTTTCCAAACAGTTGGTTAAATACATGATTTTTTTAATACTTTTAGGTCCTCTAAAAAGGTAGGTTATATATTATACAATTCGTACATTGTATATGTAAATTTGCATACATGAAATGAAATAATTTATTTGAACCTGTAAAATGTTATACATTAGTTGGATTCCGTCAATATTTACTCTAACACCAGATACGAAGCTGTTTGTTTTTAGCAAAAAAATACAACTAATGTAAATTTAGTTGCAATAAAAAATCTCGAATAAGTCTGCTACTTTTTTAAAAAGAAAACATTTAATCGTTCAAATCGAAAATTTTAAAAAATTCAGAAAAATATTCATAACTCGAAAACTATGAAAAATCACGGAACATACATGGGGGTGATTCGGATAGCCTAAGGAGTCCTCTATCTCTGAACCTCCGCTTGACACTATTTTCTGGGATACCCTGTACATCTTTATATATAGATGTATATTATAAATTTGAAGAGTTTGTTTGTTTGAACGCGATAATTTCAGTAACTACTTAACTGATTTAAAAATAAATTCACTAACAGTAAGCTATATTACTTCAGAGTGCTATTATATCCCGGGAAAATATAAATATAACGGGAAAGCTTTTTCAACGGGCGTAGTCGCAAGCAAAAGCTAGTCTTCAGATATAACCGCGACTGAACTTTATAGTGCTGTACTTATTAAAACACAGCTTTTCACTGTTTTTCAGCATTTTCATATGTTTTAATAGGTAATCTGAATGTGTGATTAAAAATACCATTCCTACGGTACAAAGTTTTAATATTAAAATAATATACTGTACTGTAATAAATTCTCATATTGCATTAAATCAAATATTTGTACTACCGAGTAAATATATTTTCATATAACGTAGCAAAGTAAAATCTGATGTAACGTTTTGCATTCTCCGAAGAGCTTTCAGAGCTTTCACATGTTGACATTATATGAAGTTACATAGCTTCCTTTGCTGCAAGTTTTTGAAGAATTTCAAACGCTGGGCGAATATGGCTCTTATGAGTCTAGTAAATTTTTACATAAAAATTTAAATGTAAAAATATTTTTTATGCCAGCGAATGAAAATAAGCATAGAAAATTCTGAAATTGTAGAAATTATTGGAATTAAATATACTATCTTTAGTCTATACATACCTAAATTATAATACAAAGTCCCCTTTTCGGTGTCTGTATGTTATCGATTTTCTCAAAATCTACTGAACGGATTTTTATGAAATTTGGCACAGAGTTAGTTTAAGACCCTGCCAAAGTTATAGGCTACTTTCTATCTCGGAAAATATAAAGCGGGAGTTTTAATGCCGGAAAAGACTTTTACGCGGGCGAAGTGGCAAGCAAAGACTAGAACATTATAAGACTTGATTCACTGTGAATGATATTTGGGTTTTTCTGCTCAGTATCAGCCCGGAGTCTGGAATTTGTGCCCGATATGGCGATAGGCTCGCCCCCTATCACATCATGGGACGGAACATATTTGGCGAAAAGTGGGTGCCCTAGTTGCGCCTCTGCATACCCCTTCGGGGATAAATGCGTGATGTTATGTATGTATGATTCACCGTGAAACAAAATTTTAATTCCTATAATGGTCTATAATTCTCGACGGCAAACCTCGCCAACTGTTGCTGGAGCCTATAGACAAATAGCGATAGTCATAGCAAATTGATCTCGTTTTTACTGGAGGAGAAATTCAACATTACGATCTTGCATACTGTCAGCTACGAAAGTAGTTGATCAAATAAATAAAATCAAATAATCGTCTTTAAGCTTTTGTGCCCTTATCAACAATCGCTTTTACTTCAGTGAAATTAATATAAAAGGGTTTACTTTATTTAAGATTAGGAAAAAACAAACTAAAAACCAAAAATAACTATTACTGACTACAGATATACTTGACATTAATTACACAAATCAACCGACTCATACGACTGTCAATGACCAACTGCTCTGCTTTGTCAAACGCTCAGTGATTTATAATAAAACATTTCACAAATACCAATAAGTTTCAATTAAATTATTATGTTCAAATTTCTTCTCTCTATTTGTTAATAAAATAATTACTGTAATTTTAACAAGACACCCTAATATGGTGTTAAAAATGGTATCGACTGAAAATAATTACATCGCTGTTATTTTATCATTAGCGCGTCCTTAGCCATTTTAACGAATTTCAACTTAATTAACATATATGAACTGAAGAAATTCTGAGGAAATTTCCTAGGGTAAACAAAGGATATATTCCTTTGAAGACGAGCCATCCCGAAGACCAATTTCACGTATTCATGACTTTGATCAAACGTTGCAAACGATCTTACACTCGGCTTGTTCGAAGCCTTTCTATAAGATCCACTACAGCATACATGGCGAAATTACGTCATAGATTTGTATTTGAAATTCGAACTACCAAGAAATCAACTAACAATGTCATATGGAATATTAATTATACTTATTATTATCGAAGTAAGCATTTTACCTTCATAACTATTTAAAGGTAGATTTTTTTTATGTATTGTGTAATTCAGTAATAATAATTTTAAATATATAATAATAATTTAGTTCACCTATGTTATGATATTTTTTTAACTATTGATAAACTATGAACCGCACGCAAATATTAGTTTATAAAACAACTAATCACAACACATATCACGAATACTTAACTACTCGACCATTGCGAATCACGTTGACTGCTAAAAATCAGGAGTTTCAGACGGAAGACCGAACCCTGGACCGTGGGAATAAAAATATTTTTTAGAAGTCCCTGATGCGACGATGTTTGGATCAAAATATAATAGGTTAGTAAGTTATAGGAAGGAAGCTCGTTATACCATACATACAAAGAGTCAGAAGAAAGCATAATAAAAACGACATAACTGGCTTCACGCGCCTTCATATATTTTCTAAGAAATCTTATTTACCATGAAATTTATTCAATGGTTGCTACGTGACAATTTGAAATTAGGCTCCGATTTTTAAGGCTTATAAAGAAACAAGCAACCTTTATGATTTATTAGCATTCTCTCCTTCACGCTCGTTCGGCCTCAAGGGAAGTTTCGAGAAGTTTTTCAAATGCCAACCGTGTAAATGTGTTATATAAAAAGATCGTTTAAGTGTTCAGATTAAATAGTAACGTTTTGAGGCAGACTTATTTTAGTCACTTAGCTCGTTTTTTTTTACTTTCATGGTTGGTGGGGGTATTAGTCCGAGGAACCAAGGCGGGTATGTTGGGATTACCAGCATGTAATGCTCGTCGGCTTACCGACTAAAACCCCGCGGTAACCTCCATCGAGGCATTACAGGCGGCTCCTGGGTACCATAAGGCATTACCTCAAATCTCTACCGGAACAACCTAGTCACATAGCTCCCTGGTCTAATCGGCAGTAACTTAGAATGTGGAACCGTTAAATTCCTGGATATGATTCCTAAAATGCGTGCTAATATTTGAACTAGGCATTCGCGGCTTCGCCCGCGTAAAAACCTTCTCCGTTACAAAAATCTCTAATCATTGTCCATCCATAGCGCCATTAGCACGATGCCAGCGCCATCTATTTAAAAAATATATATAAACACCAATATTTCCTTAGCGTTAGCGATTACTCGGATAAAAAGTAGTCTATATGTTAATCCAGGACATAGTTTATCCATGTGTAAAATTTCATCCAAATCGGTGCAGCAGTTACTGCGTTTATTTCTAACAAACATCTAAATATTTTTCAAACGTTAGCAATTATAGTATTATTAAGATAATAAAGAAAAGTTATGAATTAAAACAAATTATTTGGATTATCTGCAGGAATTTGTAGACTGGCGATAGATTTAACAATTAACACTTAAGTGAAATAGCAGGCATTCCGATAGAAATTGTAATTAGGATTCCGAAGTTGAAATTCATCATATTTATACAATCTCTCTTTTATAACTACCTTTGAAATACTCAGGCATGACCTAATTATAATTTAATTATACAAAAATGTTTTAATTTATTTTTATCTAAAATATGGTATTATTATTCATAAAAGTCTTACATTTCATTCATATTATTACACTAAAAATATGAAATTCCGAAAAAATACCAGCACAAGTACCAATTAACTCGCTTGAGATATAAAAGAAAAAAAATGAAACGCGAGCTTAAAAATTTCAAATGCTTCAAAAAGTTCGCGAAAAGATTCAAAAGCGTAACTCTTTTTTCATTGCTTTCAATCCCCCTTTAGCTTTCATGTTGAGTGAGCTACTGGTATATTTTTCGTTTCATAATTTAACTAAGTATATCTCGCGGCTCCGTCTGCTTAAATTAATAATTAATAGTACTAATTTTACTTTAAAACCTCTTTCATATATAATTTTAACAAAAAATTAAACCGCCTTGAAAAAACACTCAAAACCAAAAAAATTATTCACATAACAGGTATATACTAGATACCAATTTTGGAGTGCCTAATTAAAATTGCTAGTTAAGCTAGATAAATACATGAACAAATGAATGTATAGCAACCACCGTATACAATGTGTTAAAACCCGACATAGTGGCCCACGCAAGTGTGTCGCGTTCCGGGATCAGCCTGTCTATATCCGGTTCAATAGGCCGGCATAATTGTGTCGACTGTCGAGAGGTAATCTCTCGTCAGTCGACATTCTATTGGACCCCACTTCACTTACCATAGGGTGTAGTTAGGTCACTTTGCCGTGCACGTATAAAAAAAATATATATTCTATATACTAATAAACACTAAAGCAGTTATGACGTCATCGTCTACATTAATATCGCAACTCGCTATCCGAAAGCTATCAATTTTAAGTACCAATAAAGGGGGCGCCATACATTACTCGTCAGTTTTGGGCATATCACATTCTTAACGACCATTAGTCTCTGGTGACCATATTTGTTACAAGATGAGGGTGACGTGGGGACGCCATCTTGTATCCCGGAATTTGATATCGGCTCATTAGATGTGAAACTCGTGAATATTAAAAGTTTTATTATAAAAGCACTTAATATTTATGCATAATAACCAATATATTAGATTAGATGTTTAATGTTTGACTAACAAGTTTCTTTTACATTATACAGGATGTCCCAAAAAATAGTGTCAAGCGGAGGTCCAGAGATAGAGTCCATGTACGTTCCGCGTTTTTTCATAATTTTCGAGTTATGAATATTTTATCTGAACTTTTGACAATTTTCGATTTGAACAATTAAATGTCTATTTTTTTATAAAGTAGAAGACATCTTCGTGATTTTTTTTGCAACAAAATTTTTATTATTTGTATTTTTTTGCTAAATACAATCAGCTTCGTAACTTTAATGAAAATTATGAAAATGGTCACCTCCGCTTGATACTATTTTTGGGACATCCTGTATAAGAGATTTAAAAAATAATCAGTAATACACAAAAAAATCAATAGTACTCTATAATCAGTAAAACTATATAATAATTACAATATTTATTTTCTTAAAATTTCTCGACGTAGGGCAACTCCAAGTTTTCCTTTGTCACATACACGAAAGTTGAATTAATCTTAGAGCAAGTTAATCCAACCTGCCAGCAAGACAGAATGTCTTCAACATTTCTTTTAGCGAACGGAAATCTAATTACAAAGGTCTTAAAGTAAGCCGAGTGATGTTTATTAGTTGTGCTGCATTTTTAATATGAAAGTGCGTTTCTTCTATGCAATCTAGACTTTATTTTATGACTATAAGATCCTAAATAGAATATACAGATCAGAAACAAGTAAAAAAGATAATATTGTGTTGGAAGTAATAAAATGCTGGAGGATCATAAAATAGTAAAAATAACTTGCATAATGTCTAATTGAAAAACAATGACAATTAATTTTGTACTGTATTTTAAATAAATAAAAGATATAAAATTATATAATATAAAAACCGCGATAAAATCCGAAAAATATATTTATTTTATATAATAAACATAATTAATATCAGATTTTATTCATTATCCCATACAGGATAGGTAAAATGCAATTATCGCATGTGGTAACAATACTTAACGCCATATGGTGTAACCACAAATTAATTATTATGCATATATTTTATAACATTATGAAGTGTAAAGTTCATGTGTTTCAATATAGAAGGTTATTTCTGGAACTCCTAATTTCGAAGATTCTTTTACTAAGAAAAGTTATCCTAGTAGTTTACTATTGATTCCAGAAACTGCCTTTTAAAGAAAACTAGCGAGAAAGTCCCAAACAAACGCTAATAAATATTGCAAAAATTAGCAATTGAGAACTTCGATGCTTTAAAAAATTCTTCAATATGTTGTTTTGTCATCAGTCGTCAATGCGAAGTGGGGCGTTAGCGGCTATGGAGGCTGAGCCCGACCTCAGCACCTTCGAGAATAAATCGGGGCTGGCCGAGGACATGAAGTTCCTCGCGTCCATGCCTGAACTGTGTGACGTCACGTTCCTCGTCGGAGATACCAGGGAGCCGGTCTGTGCTGTTAAGGCGGTGCTGGCTGCCAGGAGTAGGTGAGTGGATCATCGTTCTGTAATTACCGACAAATATTCTATGAGAGACCTTTTGAAATGCTTTCATTTTTACCGGAAAAAAATTAGCTTCTTTTGTAAAGGAATCAATGTTATAGTAAAATAGGATATAAAGCGCCATGCATTTTTGAAAATTGTATTGTATTATTAACAAAATATAATATGGTGGGCAAAAATGAAAGGAAATAATTTTGCAAAATTTCAATTAAAACTATATAAATGTTAAATTGAAATAAGCGAATATTTAAATATGAGTGCACAAAATGAAAAACAAAACGTATAATTTCACATTACCTGTGTTAAAGAATATTTGCTATGAAAGCTGGAAACATGAAGTTGCGTAGTATCATGACAACCAAATATGGTTGACCTAATTTACGAACAGAGCTGTTTCGGATGGGTGACGTGAAAATTTGCAACAGTAAATGCAATTGTTAATTACAGTGCTCAGTATAATCGTGTTCCGAATGTTGTTTGATATATGTGACCTGGTCCACAATGAAATACAAATATTGCTTTGTGGATATTACAGTATACGGGATTTCGAACCATGCATAACTCAGAAAGATCACGCAATTTTTGACGTAAATATATCCATACTAAAAAATATACAATCAGTCATAGTATCTAGCATACTATCATGAAATTATTCTATCTTCACTTTAAACATCCTGTTAAGAAGTAAATTTGTGGTTAATTCGGAAACGAATGGTGCGATTCTGAAAATTCTTCTTTTTAGTAATCTACATTCCCAATTAAATTATAGACTTATTCTTTTTACCAATAATGGATATTGACACACATTTAAATGCTATCTTATATGTACGTGCTTTAACAGGGTATTCCAAAAGATGCTCTACCAAGCTCCTAGCCCGCAAAGGAAGAAGGAACCAGCTCCCAGAGAAAACAAACTGAGACTATTTCTAAAGCGCTCGTCGGAACCCCTTCTGAATTTGCAAAACGCCGCTCAACAGGTAAGTGACATCAACCAAAACAGCCGTGCAGGAATGCTAGATGTTAACCATCGAACGGTCCGAGTCTGTGTATTCATTACCCTGACTGATGTCTTCCCCGTAGATTCAGCATTAGGCACTGTGATCATCATAAAATAAATTTTGGACGGCATCGCGTTTACCATCAGGGGCAGTGCAATCACTTTAGCCTGCCGGAATAAAAAAAAAATTGTTGCGATCTCTTTCAGTGTACGATAAAAATGTTCTCATTGATTTGTCATAGGAAAAAAAGTATTTGTCTCGTATCGAATTGGAATAGCAAATTTCATTTTATTGACAATAAGAATCTCATCTTAAACCTTGCAAGGGCTTTATTGCAGTATAACAAGATTTTCTAATATTGGATATTAAGCCGCCTTTATTGCTTCGTTTCTAATAAACGTTTTTCAATAACAACTTTCTCAGAAATAACAATTATGTCGACAAGAGATAAGCTTTTATTGAACATAGCGTACATTTTTGTGCATAAATGCGTATAAACATCGTCAAAAGAATGTTTTGCAAGGATTTAATTATTATGGAGGGAAATAGTTCTACGACGAATTATATAAAATGTTAATGTTTTACTGTGTTTACTGCAGAGATCGACTTTCGCGCAGCAATTGGCACCCATACAAGAGGTAACAAAATTAACGATTCTTTAGGGGGCACTTGTATCATCGGTTTCAGTATTCGGTGTTTCATATTGTATAAAATTTTCACTTTTAAATATACTTATATTTATGTAGATAGGTTTCGTCTTCGCAAATCGACTTTTTTCCGAATACAAAGGGACTTTTACGTCATTACGTGTTGCATGTTTTGTATTTTCAGCGACGGTAAGAATCTCGATGTTGTATATATCACTATTGTGTTCATGTTTGTCGGAAAACACCGTATGTAGTAGCACCCGAGCATGTAGTTGTTGTTTCGTAATCATTTTCGATCACAATATTGTAATATCACTTAATATTTTATGATTAATTTAAATTGTTGGGCACTTTATTTGAAATTACAATTTGGACCAAAGGACGAATAGGGACCTACCTATATTATGATATGTAAATAGACGAGATGTGATTAAAAAACTACTTTGATGTCCCATAAAGAGTAATTTTACTGTGTGTAGAACATTATTGGATATCATTTGCATTGTTTTATTTTTTAATATATTAGCATTCCAGTTATTGGTCGAAGTTTAAAGCTCTTTTTGAACATGTAGACGTTTTCTTGTGTGATAACTAAATACGAAATTATTTCAAAATCAGCACAAATTGCAGCCTCTTTTAAAAAAATATTGATCTGTGCAAAATTCTAGGCAAATGATAAATCAACTCGTATGTTGAATAGAAATGTATCTAAAATTGTTGTTAATGTAAAATAAGCTTTAATTGTATAAGAATGTTCTTTCTCAGCCCTCATCTCAACAGCATCAGACCCTGATCATTGAAGAGTTTGAACCAGATGTGTTCCGTCAGCTCATCGAGTACATCCATACTGGGTGTGTCACTCTCCAACCGAGAACATTATTGGGTAAGGAAAAAACTATTTTAGTAGTTAACTAGATTATTGAAGTACTATGCTTTAATAAGGCTATTATTGAGGCTATTTTTATTCATAAACATGAAGTAAAGTAACTAATAGGACATCTTAAAGGAAATAGATCAAGCTGTAAGACGAAGAGATCTCTGATATAGCGTATTTACAAGTGACGAAGTCTGATGAAATAAAATATATGTCGTCATCGAGTTGATTTTTTAAATGGAACGCCAACGCCATCTTATGGCATTCGACAGAATCTTCGCTACACAGTGCAATGAGAATGTCAGACGGCCGGCAAGACGGCCGACATCAAGAAGGCCGGAAAGCTAGCAGTCAAAGAGAATGACAAGCCTATGAAAAATTAGGAATTCAGTTGGTTTTAGATCAAGTGATCGAATAATATTATTGGAGGCTAGTGCTGTGGGTGCGTGGAGACTGTCTCGCGTTCCGTAGTAGTTTGTGTTGTTGGAATTATAATTGTTTTGGGACGAAAACTACAACTACTAAAATCTGACATCGGCTATTGTGATCCGACATATCCCCACATACGCCCTCGATACTTAGTAGTAACAAGCTATGGAAGACGATAACGAGCATACACCAAGCCTGCCGTTATATATTTTATAGAAGAAGAATATCGCATATTGAATCGAATATCTTTATAGAAGTCAGTAAAATTTCAATGACTCTAATTTAGGTTTCAAAGTTGATTAAGGACGAAATAAGAATGATGACTGCACTCTGGTGTTGTATTTTTGAAGTACAATAATATCGCCTAATTAACATAATTTCTAAAAAAATCCCTAACTTTATAGTGTCATTCCCTTCCAAAAAGAATGTTCCGATTGATTAGGTTCTTTTATTAAGATGAGATTTCCATCTAGAATCTTAATATGTATAACCTTGGCATTGAGACACATTTTTGTGTTGGAGGTAGTAAAATCTTTTACTACTGTCTCTGTAATTTTCCCTTCTTGGGCATAGAACTTCTTTGTTACACGAAAATTAGACATTTTATTACAGCTTGTTTATATTGCAGTCTCTTTTTTCACAACTTCATACCTAATACTTGACTTTGTCGTCGAGTTTAGTATCATTCTACTTGGTAGAAAAATATGGGGGTTTACAGAATATATAACATAATCTGCACGAAGAAACATACAAAGAGAGAATGACATAACAGCTGTATTCAGTTTTAGTAGCCGGCTCGTTTGAGTTTGTATCTGACAGACAACCGACATGAAGCATTCCTGTTGCATTTCGTGCGGTTAGTGTAATTTCCTTTCGACACATCTGACGCACGAAATTTCCGAACTACCTAGAGCCGGCAATATACGATTTTAAAATTGCGATTATTTCTGGACGGCAGTGTTCACTTATTTTCAAATGATATGATATGTATTCGTAAACCGTAATACTAAAGAAAACTTGATAAGTATCTATACCTAATTTAATATAAACCAGTGTTTTAACTCACTAATCTCCGAAACTCACCCTGACTGTTTTGTTAACTTCTACATTATAACTTAATTCTGTATTCATATTTCTACACTGAAAGACTTACAAGAGCAGAGGCACGACCAGAGGTATACAAAAACATTCTTCAGTCAATAAAATTCTCTAAATATACTTCCAATGTTATTATACTATACAATTACAGATATAACATAAACATGCCAGTAGAACGGTACCCTTTTTGTTTACAAATTCCAGTAGCTTTTAGAAACAATTTGTCCCGTATGTAATAAATTCCACTCAGCCGCGCTTCGATGTCGCCAAGTGAGAAATTGAATTGCGGTTTCATTTTTTTTCTGGATGACCAAACAAATTTCGCTGTAGCCAGTGGTGTGTGAAAAAGGAATTTACGATGGAAAATTAACTTTCGAAATTGCTTTCTATTTTCGCGAATTCATTATGACACGTTCCGTAATTGTGAAATTGTTTTGAGCGATAAGCCATGCTAATGCACTGGTACAGGAGCAAACTAGGACTTGGGAATACAAAGCTCTGCAAGGCATTGCACAGCGTTTATCTTCCTCAGACATTAGGTATTAAGTCTCATAATACTTTGGGATTAGTTGCATTGAGTAACATAATTGTACAAATTTCAATGTCTTTTTAAAACAATCTATAACCCTGCTCCCAAATTGATTTTCGGAAAGAATGGGTAAGCAATGGTGTTTAACCAAATTTCAAAAGACGAAGAATTAATTACTTTAAGATAGTGTTTGCTAAACACATCAATATTAGAAACTCTGGATGTTGATTTTACTCTATTTGTTTTCGTTTGTTTATTTCTCGAAGTCGGTTGGAAATTGAATCCGTGACATTTCTCTTACCAGTCAGCTTTTAAATTGTTTCAATTTAAGTTTGGTCGATTTCAAAATCGTGACTGTTTTATCATGAAAGGGTTCAGGAGGAACCAAGGTTGTTTAATAGGATTTATGGGTTAACACAAATGTTTATTTTTTTTTTTGTGAAATTGATTTATGAATATCCGAAACATAGGATAGCGTTTACTCGTATCTTGGTACACATAAAATTTTGTAATTGGGTATAGACTAAAACATTTGCTATGTATGCTATGTACATTGCCATGTAATGTCTTATACCTGCGAATGCTTGACTTTCTTCTCTGTGTACCTAATTCCCCGTTGTTCGGGCTCGTGTCTTTGAAATGAAATGTAACACCAGTACGCTCGTTGGTTTTTAAAATCAGATTTAATAACATCGAGCGTCGTGTTCGAAATGCGGTTCGATAAAATTTGAAAACGGCGAATATTAAAACTCACAAAGTTTACTTACCTCTTTATACTACTACTAGTATAAAAGATTAGGCAAATAATATAATAATTTCCTCATCATATCTAAATATATATAACTCAAAGGTGACTGACTGACATAGTAATTTATCAACGCACATCCCAAACCACTGGACGGATCGGGCTGAAATTTGGCATGCAGGTAGATGTTATGACATAGGCATTCTCTAAGAAAGGATTTTGATAAATTCCACCCCTAAGGGGATATAATAGGGGATGAAAGTTTGTATAAATCTTCTTACATTTTCGACTGATTAAACTGAAATTAAAGGTTGGAACTACTATGATGAAGACTTTCGCTTAAATAGGATTTTGATAAATTCAACCCCCATGGGGATAAAATTAGTTTGAACCTATCAGTACCGGGAAAATATGTAGCAAGACTTTTATCATACAGTGAATTTTTATCCCGGAAAACTCCTTCACGCGGGCGAAGCTGCGGCCAAAAGCTAGTTAATATTATAAAGATATATACATAAGTACCTAATAATACTATAATTACTCAGCTTGTGATGAAAAATGTGATGCTACATCTGTACACTTCTAAACTTGTCCTCGGAGGAACTCTGACGCCAAAGATACAGATTAAACCTACTTTGGAAGCCAAGAGACCTATAGTGCTAAACATTTTGTGTTCATTGTTTATTTTGCCAAAATTCTGTAACCGTTCATTTATATTTAGAAACTATTAAAACTATTGTTTTTCGCAAGGGTAGACCTACAAAGCTTAATTTTAACTTAACTATTAAATTTCTGCAAAATAATACAGTAGAACTACACAAAGGAAGATCTTTCCTTGTTCATCGAAGCATTTATCTAATTGATAAAGTTGGCTGCAACATAGCTGATATATTTTTCAAGATTGTGTGCAGAGTGCAAACTATGTGAATTCAATTTTACTATATAATATATTTTACTCAGTTATGCGAGCTAAGGTGCAGTAACTTAATCAGGTTGTCGGGCTACAACCCGCAATACACTTATCTAATTTCCTGTCTACTCGACACGCCACAAAGTTGTTTCCTAACTATATTTTGTAACTGACTTGGCAATTTACGCTTACTTGAGCAAAGATTTTTTCTTTTATGGCACGAATTCGCGCCACGCATGGCTAAATCATTTTTATACGTGATGAATTTATGTTTAATAATATTAGCCCTGTATTATAGTATTATATTGTCCCACTGTTGGGTACAGGCCTCCAGGCCTCCTTTGAGGAGGAGGGAAGAAAAATGTGAAGTACAAAATGGCGGTTTACTTTGATTCATTTAATTAACTCAAAATATCTGTAACAATAAGAACGAAAATGTATGTTACAAAATGGCAAACCGATAATTTTGTAAATTATTTGAAATATTGTACAGAAATAATAATATTATGATGTTAACTCTATATTTTTTTGCATTTGATGGTAAGTGGAGTGGAGTTCAATAGAATCCGGCTGACGAGTCATGTAGCCCTCGGCAGTCGATACCATTATGCCGGCCTGTTGATACCGGATATACACAGGCTGATCCAGTAACGCGACACACGTGGACCACTATAGTGGGTTTTAACACGTCGCACACGGTGGTCATTATCCGGACGGATATAAAATATATCCTACCACCAATTATTATTATTATTCATAATAATCTGAACGTAGAAAACATTACCTGTGTAGTCTGATGTAGTTGACAACTTCACGGTTAAATTAAATAACAAAGTTCAAACTATTAAGGAAATTAAAACGAAATTGCATTTATGTTGAAGAGGGGAACTTAAACGGATTAACTATGGTTTAAAGGATTACAGCAGCACATTGCTCTAGAAAGTTTGTTTGACCTTAGACGTTTCGAGTACTTTTTATTGTAGTAGTATCCCAAAAATATCATCGGTTGCGAAGCTAATTCAATTAAGCGACATTTTTTGTGACACTAAGTTTCGTATATATATAAAATCATCACGATGTTCTATGTTTTTAACCTAGTTATAATTTTTCGAAAAAAAATGTCGCTTGAGTCAATTATGTCAAAACGAAAATGTCGCTTAGGGTAATTATGTCGAAACAAAAATGTCGCTTCAGTCAATTATGTCGAAACAAAAATGTCGCTTCAGTCAATTCTATCGGAACAAAAATGTCGCTTCAGTCAATTATGTCGAAACAAAAATGTCGCTTCAGTCAATTCTATCGGAACAAAAATGTCGCTTCAGTCAATTATATCGAAACAAAAAAAATATCGTTTAAGTCATTTGGCCTTTCAACCGTCTATATAATATTATCAGCCCTGGATTATATAATGTCCTACTGCTGAGCACGGGCCTCCTCTACTACTGAGAGGGTTTAGGCCTCTGTCCACCACGTTGGCCTAGTGGTTGGTAGACTATAATATACCTTAAAAATTATTATGGAGAACTACTCAGGTATTCAGGTTTTCTCACGATGTTTTCCTTCGCCATTAAAGCAAGCGATATTTCAGAAAAAAAACACACGTAACTTTAGAAAAGTCAGAGGTGCGTGCCACTGTGTTTCGAAGCTATAGACATACATATCGGCAGTTCGTTAATTTTTCAACTAGGCTATCGCCGCTATTCAAATTAGTTTAATATTCGTTTTATCGATTTAAACTTACTTTTACTCAATAGGAGTCTAAGCTCATGGATTCCACGTATCGTCGTGTTAAATTTTCGATAAATTTTTGGCTCGACTCGAATTTGTGTTTGAAAGAAGCCTGTTTTTAGGGCATTCTTATATATTTATGTTTCTTGGTATAAGGCGTGATAATTTATCTTGTCGTCAAATACTATACATTTTTGACACGAGTTTTTCTAATTAAAGTAAATTTCGAACTAATACTACCTTTCATATTTTATCGAGGTGGATATTTTTTTGTGCTCAAATGTAGAATTGTAAAATGTAGGTAGATATCATTACTTTGACTTTTCGGATGACCAATACCTCAGTCGGCCCCGTGCCACGAAGGCTGCAAAGTCTTCGATACCTCGCGTGAAAAAATTGATAAAATCAAACTAATAACGTTATGTTACGTATTGTACTTAATAATACTGAGACTGTCTCAAGGCTGCAGACACCCTCGTTTTGAGTCAATAATTTTAAATTGGCTTTCGACGCGATCTCTATCCATTTCGTTATAATAATAAAGTATTTTATATATTTCTTCATATAATAAACCATCTTTTATATCTATGGTTGTAACTATAGAAACAACATTAATAACATATATAAAATCTGGGAAAGCAATCATGAAGCCGGTATCATCTATATCAGATATTTCTGATATTATATCTATTTATTAGCTCCACAAGGCTAATGTGCACTTCATTTATCGATATTTGTCATAACGGAATAATCTTCAAATCTATGCTCTTGAATTTTAGGTTCAATAACGCATTTCACGGTAAATATTGATATTGAAATTAAGTGTGCTGATGTTCCAATAGATTACATGAAGCCATATTAAATGCAGACAAAATACCGAGCTTAATAACGTGTTTCAAAGATATAAGTTTATACCATTAATACAAGGCTCAGGAATATATTGGGAACTCAGAACTTATAAGACTGTTGTAATCAGTCATACAGGATTTGTTGTATTGAACCAGTTTAATTTAATAAATTGTTTAATGTCAAACTAAAAAATAACGATTAAATTTAAAGCGTCCCAACAAAAGTGACAAAAATTTACGAATGTTTGAACCAAAAACCACCAATCACATCGCGTGATAAAATTATTTTTCTTTTCAAAAATGTTAATCTATTCTGATGTATTATATCGAACGGTCATTGGTTGTCAAACATATATTATAAGGAATATAAATTTTATCATCCTACTGATTTGTAATAGATTTAAATTTTTAAATACTTGTAAAAAAGTAAATTTGGACACCACTGGTTTTACATGCTCGGTTCGAAGTTTTAATAACCACTGCTAAATTATAAATCTTAGTGTCTTCGTCTCCGAGTCGAATCGAATAAAAAACAGCTTAATGTCGCAGTGAATGAAAGATTTAAAGATTAAAAAAAGAAGATGTTAAAGGAGGTCTACACCAAGAAAGTTAAAAAAAGCTTACGAATAAGAATGAAGAAGATTTTTCTAGATAATAATATGTAGTAACACATATAAACATTCTGGTATTTGCCATGCCATTACTGGCTTACTTGTATAACTTACAAAATTAATTTAATGAATGACTTTGCATTATATAAAATCTCTTAAAATCATTTTCATTTCAGTTCTTAAGGTTCACAATTGATTAATTCTTTATTGAGCGTGATTTTATCAACGAAGAAATACTTCCATCTAATCTAAATCAAAAATAATTTAAGCAGCATTGATGGGATCTTCTTAAACAATATAAGTAGCTAAAGACACATCGTTATTAACATTGTTAAGTTTTCTACGGCCTTCCGAAAATTCTTACTTGTAAGCAACCCTGTTGTGTTTAATTAGGAAAGTTGCGAAGTTGATTACGGCTTGTTAACATACGGAACTAATGAAGTCTCTATGAAGATTCGTGATCAATGAAAGAGTGATATAAGCATGTATTACAATAATGAGATGTAATTACAATCGTAACAATTTGGACAAACAAACATTTTAGATACGAAATATTATTTTAAGTCAGTCTACCTTCATATATCTTAAGATAAATGAAGTAGATTGTCCATCGTCGTGAACGACTTCCTCGGTTTTAGAAACGTATCTATTAAGTAATCTATAAATGGTTAACGTAATGGATTTGTTTAATTTATAGTAAATCATTATTCATACTAGAAAGATGCTATTCTTCTAAAACTAAATATTCTGTTATATATTCCTATACCAAGATACCTAAAAAAATATTTTGGAAGTATTTTCATCAATTCTACTCTATATTTTAAGCTTTTTTCGGGTATATTATAAAAATAACCTTATGCATTATTAAAAAATGATTATGATTAACAGCTTTATTATTTAATGATTTTTTAATATCAGTTTTTCAAAATTACGCGATATCTAATGTTGGCCGATTGCCAAACATCTCTTTCTACACGAAAGAACCCTTCATTTTATGGAACTTAAGCCAAATAAACATTCTTTTCCTTGCAAAAGCGTTCGTAGTAAAGTTATTTTAAAAATACTACCAACTTTTAAAAATATTTCAATGACCTCCAGCGTAGTTATTTTCAAAAGAAGACCTTTATTCAACTATGTGAAAGAAGAAATGAAGTAAAAAGTTGCTAACGTAAAATTTGAAGAAATCACTCCAAGCTCACCGATGATAGACTTGAAGGATCAAACAGGATCCTACAGTCTTTGTTGATACTCGAAGGACGAAAAAGGATGTTGGGGTTGTTTAGCGCGTGACGAGTGTTTTGTGACGACTGTTTGATTTAGCACAATATGTCGACGAATATATGCCCGACAATTGCTGTATAAGCATTATTGGCTCGTACAATGAAACTTTCGCATTCTCTATTTTGTAGTAAGAAAAGTAAATATCACGTAAGATGTGGGTGTACGGTTATGAAATTTGGGTGTAGGTTGTTCCTGTGTGGGTGAACTATTTTTATACTCTATGATATTAAGATCTAGAATTTATTTTTAATGTTTACCAAAAGGTTAACTAAATACAAAGTTTACTTTCGGATTTAAATTGGCCCATTTAATATGATAATTTGATCTTAATGTAATTTTAATAAATATTCATTCATCATGACAAATTTTTTGAAACATATTTCTATATTTTATTTTCCTATTACATACTCCAATTTAGCCGCGCATATTTCTCTATTTCCTACTCCAACCTACTAGCGCATCACTTTAAATTCAAATTTGATACTAAATTTGGTGAATTAATTCGAATCATCTCTAAATCGATCATGGAAATAAACCAATCAAAATAAGTAATCTGTAAGCGTGGCAATCAATCTTCGTCCTGATTGGTCCATTTCCGCTATCGATTCGTAAATTTTCAACACGATCGAAATTGAATTCTAGATTCAAGATTCAATTTAATTTTATTGAATTAAATAAATGAATAAAAATAATTTTAACAAAAAATTTAACCGCCTTCAAAAAACACTCAAAATCAAAAAATAATTTCACATATGTTTGAGTACACGATCGTATGGTAAATCAAATTAAATTAAATGAATGAGTTTATAAATGTCTCGTTTTTGATTATAATATAATATAAATATTAAATCAAAAAATAATATTTTGTTTTTTTTTTTCGTTTAGCATACAATTTATTTATTTTCGAAATGAATGTGGTAATATTGTTTGTGGTAAAATTAAATTAATATGATCTAATGTTTCGAATAATTTTACTTACGAATTAGTTACTTTAAATCTGACGTACGTTTATTGTGGTGTGATTATGTACAGTCAGCCCTAAAACTAGCTTAAAAGATTAAAATTTTCAAATAGCCTTTAAATTATTGTGTCCGCATTAACATTAGGTTTTTCTTTACTGACATAAACTTCAGATGGTTTTTTATTTTAGATGAATAAAAAAATATATTTTGATTGAATATTCTGTGTAACAGCATTTTGAAGTTTATAATCTGTTCAATAACTTTTGGGGCTGACTGTACATACATTCAACACAGATTTTCTATATTATTCCGTGTTTTATATTTATAACTGAATAATAACGTATAACTTAAAGAATTTTATTGACTTGATACATTAAAATTTATCTTCCAGGTGTAATGAACGCGGCTGACTACTACGGCCTGGATGAGCTGCGTCGCGCATGCGCTGGCTTTGTTCAATGCTGCATCACTGTGGATACTGTTTGTGCGCTCCTGGCGTCTGCTGAGCGCTACATACAGTACAAATGCACCAAAAGTTTGGTCCAAAAGGTGAGTGTTTTTAAAAATGTATCGGCGTGAGGCACTTGTCCCACCACCGACGATTAAAGAGCAGTGAGGGTATAATTCTGATTGTTTTCTCGCTGGGATAGTAAATGTACGAGTGTGTAGAACGATTACACATACTGTAGTAGAGAATGACTGCTGGGAGTCTCTTGGAGAGTTTTCTAACCACCATGAGCATCGCTCCGAGTATTCTTTTATAGCGAAAGAGTTCTCGCCGGCAGTGTGAACAGTTAGCGATCAAATATATGTCTCTTTAATTCATACGAGATCTTCATCTATTTACTATTTCTTAAAAGAAATAGTCGTTAATACGTCGCTTATTTAATTCACACTTGATCTACATATTTTTTACATTTTTTGAAAGAAATAGTTGTTACTAGCTCCTCTTAGCGGTGAGACGGGTGCATAAGAGTCGACTATAACATTAGTACAACAATTGTACTGGCACGTTGTTCAGACTTAATTATCTCCTTGGGATAGTTGTAATGCTAACGAGTACGACAACAGCGCTGAGATCCTGGGTTCAAAACCCGGATCAAGCTAAAATTAATTGTGACTGAATTTTTCCATTTTAAAAATATTAAGTCACACGTCGCAGTCAGGAAGTTGGTGGTGTGACTCCCCTGTGCCTTGACCGAAATAGGTTATAATTTCTTCGAAACTAAATCGATAATTATCAATCCAACGTCATTTTACAGGTTTTGGAATTTGTGGACGAGCATGGTAATGACGTTCTGAACCTCGGATCCTTCACTCTGTTACCTCAACACGTAGTTAGATTGATACTGGCGCGAGACGAACTGAGAGCTGATGAGTTTACCAAGTTCCAGGTGAGCTGCTTTTATATTGAAATCGTGATAAACATAAGAGTTACATAGAACTTTATTAGCGAAGAAAATTTATTTTATTTATATGAGGATTGCCGACAAAGTTTATAATAATACAAATATAATAATAAAATTTAAAAATAAAACTAATTGTAACACAAACTAAAGGCAACCACAACATGCATAATACAATTTTACAAAATTACTTAAGTAAAAATTACAAGGAATTTTACTAAAAAAAAAAAAAAAAAACATTTATCAGAATGTTAGGGACTCAGTTAGTCAATCTCACTTAAAAAAGTTTTCCTAAATGTGGACAGTGAATTATGAAACATGTCAAGATTAGTGGTTTTGTTTGATAGCTGATTATACAATGCAGATAGTCGAGGTACGAGGAAGTGTTTACCTATGTCGGTTCTACATCGACATAAATGTGTAAATGAATTAGAAAGACTCAACTAAATAATTAACAGTCTTACTTATAAAAAATTCGCAAAGCTATGCTGAGTTACGTCTTGACAAATCGCTCTTAAATTTTTAATCAGTGCTTAATTTTTTCTTTTTAAAAACTTGGACTACAAAACAAAAACGATGAATAAATTACCAAGCAACACATAGGAAACTCTACATCAGAGCAAATGATAATTATCTAAATACATTTTTGATAAAAATCACAGTACCCTTTACAATAATATTTAACCTCAAAACACAAATTTACTCGATCAGCTGTATGTTTAAACCCACCATCTTGCCTCTTAGGTAGGTTTAAACTAGCAACCGGTGATGTTTTTGATCGCTACTTAAGCAATTCTTAACAACCTCTTAACGCTTAAACAAGTTTATAAGTGAGTCTGTTAGTTTCATAATAACTTTAGGCACAGATGCTTAAATTTTTTTATCAAATCCGTTTATGACTTTCAGGCGGCCTTAATGTGGAGCAAGAAGTATTGTGACACAAACCAGAACATGTCACTCAAGGACGTGATTGGCAACTTCCTGGAATATATACAGTTCCACAAGATTCCCGCCAATGTGCTGATGAGGGAGGTCCATCCGCTAGGCCTGGTGCCATACTCCATCATCATGAACGCTTTGGCTTATCAGGTGGGGTATATTCTTATCAAATATGAAGAAAGGAAAAAGATTAATATTCATGTTGTTAATCTTGTGCCTTTTTTTCTACATTTATTAATTAATAATGTATATATGTTTCACAAACAAGAACATCTGATATTTCACACACAATGTGGGTGATGGATGGAGGCGAGGTTCCACTTTTCGATATGTAGCTCGGCCCACTCCAAATATTGTGCCCATTACCTTCCTTACTGTAGTATGGCCTAAGCAGAATTGTAAATTACAAGGTTATTGAACACGGGTTGTGCTATTTTATGAAGGCTTAGCGTGATAGTCGTTCAAATAGTAAGTAATTATTGTAAAAAAAATAAAAATGAATGATAAAAAGCAATTTCAATCTAGTCCTTCTGTTTTATGATAAGCGATAATTTTAGTTTTTTTTTATACTTTTGAATGAGAAGACGAGCTTGCCGTTGGCCTGATAGTAAGCGATAGGGCTGCCCGCAAACAATGGATACACCACCCAAGTTCTTGAATTACAAAGTATTGTTTCGTATTCCAGTTTGCTCGCCATCCCGAGACATGAGATATTAAGTCTTATTATGTCCAGTAGTTACACTGGCTTCAATGTTCTTCAAACGGGAATACAGCAATGAATACATACTGCTGCTTTGCGGCAGAATTAGATATTACGGTGGTAATTACCCAGGCAGACTCTCACATATGAGGGATATCACTTATTATTGTAAATCAATAGGTATTACTAATGACACCATACAATTGATTGAGTCTTAGGCACAAATATATTACTTTGCGATTCAATCCTAGAATATATCATTTAATATTGAAGAACCAGGACAAAAGTATTACATAAACTAAATTTTAGGGTACAAAAGTTCCCTGTTACAAATATGACTTTTATTATAATCTCCCTAAAAATTTACTTTGTTAATAATTAAACTGGCAATACGATTGATAATAAAACAACTCAGTGTTAGTCTAAATACATCCCTTTGCAGGGCACAGATCTTCCATTAAATTGAGGGGATTCGAGCCACAGACCACCAAATTGGCAAATTACAAGGTTAGAGTAGCAGGCAGTCTAGTGCCAGAATATTCAACCACTTAAATTATTCTATAGCTTAAGTCTGTTGCTGCTTGACAATGAATATAAAAAATGCTCAAGGCACGAAGGATTCTCGCTAATAGCCATTTTTATTTGAAGGTTTCAAATCGATATGTTGATCAATGCGTGAGCGCTGAAAACACTATTGTTGCAGGCAGACCCGGCCAGCGTAGATCCAAGCAAACTGTCTCCAGCGCGAGTCCGTCGTGCCGGCCGTTCTATGTCCGTGCAGTCTTCGCTTGACCCGTACGGCTCCAACACCACCCTCTCTTCGACCGGCTCGAGCGATGTTCCGTCATCAGACTCTCGGCACAACTAACGCGAGGGGAACCTCCCCCGTCCCGCGCCCGAACCCGTCCCTGGACCTTCCACCGCTCCTGTTGCCCCTCCGCCCGCGCCTGTGCCGGACAAGCCGCCGGAAAAACTTGGACTTTTCTCGTCTATTAAACGAGCAGCTAGTAAAAAGTTTGGTGATCGTCGTTCGCCCACGCCGAAAACGAGGGAACCCAGATCTAAATCAGACTCCATAAAACATGCAGCTCTAACCAGACAAGTCTCCGAGACAGTAGCTGCTTCGGGGGATCCAACTTTCGAAAGATGCAGACCGAGGAAACGAGACAGTGAAACTGAATTCCCAGTCCGAAAGTCAGCCTCCGAGATATCCGAGAGTTTCCCATTCGTGAGACGAGCATTAGCAGAAATAGAGAATGGCTTAAATTACTTCAGAAGATCCATAGCTTCGGACGCGAGTGAGCCAAGAGCGCCTTTAGCGCGGGCTGAACCTGTAGTAGTTGTAGACGCAGCAAACGATGATGCGCCGGCGTCTCCACCGCCGCCGATGGGCTTAAAAGAGCGTCGTGGTTCTCGAGGCTCTCCGTGCGCTAACCTCCCGCCGCTAATGCTGCCGCCGACCTCGCCAGACCCATCTCCGGGACGCCTTTCTCCGAATAGATTGTCACCACAGAGGCCAAAAGAACCATCTTCAGCACCAATAATACGTAACCCACCACGACGTGTGCGTACACGATCCGAGGTGCCTCCTGAGCCTCCGCCGCGGTCTCCACAAACACCGCGCCCTGCATCGGTTTCTCCGAAACACACGTTTACATTTAAGATAGTGTTGAAAAAAGTGGAGAGCACACCGAATACTTCGTTTGATAGACCTGACCAATGAGAGTACCTCCTCTAAGCGCGGCCGCTGAACGCGGTGGGGTACTCGAGGTTATAAACGCGCTTCTCTCCGTTTTCTAGGAAATGCTAGCATAGATTAGTTAGCGACGAAAGAGCCAACGGATTTGTCGAACGTGGTATGTTAAAACGACGCTTTGAAACTTCTTCGTATTCTTATGAATGAAGGGGCTGGTCCCCTAGCGCGGATCGTCTTATCGATCCACAGATAGTTGTACGTGTATGTAAGTAACAACATTGTGTATGGTTCGACTTGTGGATAACACGATAATTGTGGAATTTTAATAATAATGGTACACTTCCAAAATTTTGTTTTTCACTATGTTTTTATTTGGTACTTCATTGTGTGTATCTGAAATGTATCAGATTATATCGTTGTAAGTGTAACTGTCAAGTTTTAAAGTAAATTCTGAAAATACTGTAACATTATGTACTTTTATACGATTGCTAAGTGAATATAAACAGTTTCTCTATATGTATTTTCGATGTTATACAAAGTGTCTAATGTGAAAGTATTTTTATAATGTTGTATATACATTGATATGTTTGTTGTTGGCTTCGATAGCAATTCCCTGTGTGTTTTATCTTGCTATTTTTACACCACTTCTTTCTTAAATTCATAATTCATATTCATCATTTCTTTAATCATGAGTGCGTGTAAAGCACGCTTTTAAATATGTGCTGTCATTCTCTTAAACCTTTTGCTTGCAAACGAAGTCCAAATATTATAAGTAGATATAATTATATCTGAGTTCTTCCATAAAATATATTTTATTACCAAATATATCACTAGTGTGACATTATCTTTAGTTATCCCAATTAATGTTATCGAAGTAAACGAGAATGTGTTGAACGATTCGATTACGTGTGTAGTGGTTAGGGCAGTTTTAGGACTTGTTGTTTCCACAAAGATTATGTCAGTCAACTATTCACACAACGTTGGCCAATTTGCAGATACTGTTGCTTATGTGGACTTCCATCACTACATACGTCTCGTTTCGTATACGTATGTTTTATCATTAGGGGTGGTTTAAGGCAACTTAGACACTAGTCGGAGGAAGCCCGCAGCCGGCCTTAATAAGCCAAAGATGGCCACCGCAGTTTTAGTTGGTATGCAGTGCGTAGCGTGTGTTTTATCATTCAAATCCAAGATAGCTGTTGTGTTCTGTGGTAATGAATGTGTAATTGTCTGTCATATATCTTTAATGTCTATTCATACAGTTCGAAAATTATTTACAATATATGTGTACACTTAAAATAATTGGTGGTTTGTGTTTCCTGAATAATATTTAATAACATATGTATCTACATAAATATTATTGGTAGATTGTGGAATCAAATATTTCTTATAAAGCCTAGGATTTAAATTATGGCCAAACTTGTACTATTGCACATAATGAGCTCTCCAAATAAAATTGCATTGTCTAAATATTTCTTCAGCACTGTGTTCATACTGGACAACTTTATATCCGTAAAAGAAAATTACGTGCAAAGCGACGAAATTACGTCGTCTTAAGGCTTAAAACAGTTTATATTGTTTATTTTTTGTTTGTAGAAAATTCATTACCTCTTTTCATTTGTAGGCTACCTGTAATGAACATTTAGGTTTTATTTGTTGTATTTAAGCTTTGTCGTCGAATAATCTTACTAAATGTTATTTTTGTTTGAATTTCGTGACCATGTAAGTCGCAAAGTCGTCGAAACGTCGGTAAATTTTTTTTACTAAAAACCGTGGTAAAATCCGTAAATAGTTCTGTTTCAGTGTCTGAAATTTCGCATAAATTTAAAAAAACATTCTTAGTTCAATGTCGATTTTTTTAAACGACGTTTGCTACCACTATCTCTGTAATTTTCTTGAAAATTAGTATGGATTTTTCTTCTTTGAATGTTTTTTGTTTTAATTATATATTGCTAATACTATACTATGTGTCAATTTCCCAATAAATTAATGTAGGGCTATAAACGTCAACTATAGTTATTAACGAATTGTTGTTTAAAAACTCAAAGAAATATTTGATCTACAATCCACGTGCTACAGTATTTACTTAAGATATAAAATACTTCCAATATAAATATATTTCATCATAACCAAGAATAAACAATTATTCCTTGACTGATAATGTGCAAATTTGAGCTATATTAATATATTAAACTAAACCTTCTTGATAATGATTTGGTATTTTGTTCTAGCCTCGGTGGAACAGCACAATGATTTTTCAAATAGCAACGTACATACCTCAAATCACTTTTTCATATTATTTTTTTTTAACAATTTGATATATATTTTTAAATTTCATTATTTGCATAATTGATTAAAATAATACTTAAACTTTATAATATTTCATTTGTTTCGATGTATTGGGAATTTACTTAGACAAGAAAGCGAATCGTTAGTGCCTGAGTTTTTATTACAATCAAATTAAACAACTGGGCTTATCGATGGTTCCTAAGTAAACCATCGTATCTGAAAAGAATGTGATATTCACTTTTTGAACGTTTCATTATCGAGGTACTGGTTACTACCATACACATTAAAAAAAAGTTAGTAAACAATTTTTAATGAAGTTTTTTTTTCAATCTATGCCAATTTGCATGATTCTGGCATACTTCTCGCGCTTCCTCCACCTTCATCAATCTTTTCATGCATTCCCGCCGGTTCCTGGTACTTTTGACCTGGTCGAGATATGTTAACTTTATATTTCAAAGATAGAAATTTTGCCTATTTTATAATATAATGCAAAAAAATCAGCGACCATACAATGTGGCATAAAACACGACACAAACATTTGTATCGTTACAACATGATTGGTCGAGAGACTGACATGTGACTCGTGTGCTGGCTTCTCGACCAATCATAAACACGAAAATTAAACGACGCGGGATTTCGTGTCATGTTCGTTATGCAACGTTCTAGAAGGCTTATCTACTTCGTTTGATAATGTTTTAATCTTCCATGCCTCTGACTTTATAACAAAAAGAAATATACTTAGTCTTCCATGTCTGAAAAAACTAAAATATACCTATTACACAAAATATTAAATTCAAAATATTATAAATCCGCGTAATTCTGGGTTCGTGTAAATCGAGGTAGCATGAGTTCAGGTGACAACCGCGTAATACTGGGTTCGCCTAAATCAGGATATCTTGAATCGAGGTATTTCTCTACATTAATGTACTCTTAGGTTATATCGCGTCTTATTCTAATGTACTAAAATACTTTATACGGCACATTATTTCTATAAAATTTCTCTGTTCCACCACATTACCAATAAGATTTATTAATCGTATAAAATTATTTACGCCATAATTTGAGAGGCAAAGATACAAAGCACTTTATTAATAACTGATTAAACATGTTTATTGCAATGTTTGTTTATTTTATATCACAACATCGATATTTCAAATGATCACTGTCGAAATGTATGTACGAAGTATTGTGTTTTTTCTATATTATAATTATTATGCATAAATATGGACATGAAGACAATTTACTTGATAATGTGTTTTATTTATTAATCCACTAGCGACCCGCCCCGGCTTCGCACGGGTGCAATGCTGATACTAAATACACTACAGAAAAACTGTGAACGTTGTATATAAAAACATAGCGGCCCGCTCTGGCTTCGCACGGGTATACCATAACAAAATAACAGTATTTCTCCACTATTTAATGGATGTTATTATACATATAAACCTTCCTCTTGAATCACTCTATCTATTAAAAAAAACCGTATCAAAATCCGTTGCGTAGTTTTAAAGATTTAAGCATACAAAGGGAAATAGGGACAGAGAAAGCGACTTTGTTTTATATTATGTAGTGATAAAAGCCCTTGATAATTGTTAGATAAGAAAAAAAAAATACCTTCGAAAGTGTTTATTAGCTGTTTTAAAATACTATACGTCATTTTTTTGGGATAGAGTAGTTAATAGAATAACCTAGGGCCATAGCCAAGATCCATTGATAAGTTTGTCTCTAGTATATGTTATTCCCAAACATATTCTCTAAGCGACAACAATGGAGAATAATGTCTTGGCTACATCCACTGAGCCTTGATGAGGAAGCATCAGTCATGGGCAGCAATGTCACGCATGATCAGAATTTGATAGGAATTTTAATAAGAGCTACCTAAAATTCGTACATGAAATGCAAATAGGTTTTAATAAAAAAATAATGATCACAGGATGAATATCCGCGCAAGGAAGAAACAAAATGCAAATAGACGGCTTGCTGTTAATTTTTTTTTTAATTACATCTTTACAATACATATTACCCATAGATTATACAACAATGGAGATCATTAAAAAGTTAGTTAGTTATAATTATTTTTCGTTACCTGAATAAAGTTATGCCATGTTGCTATTATGACTTTAACTATAGTTTTAATATTTTTCTATACGAGATAGCAAAGTTACTTCACTGCACCTGATGGTAAGTGGAGTAGGGTCCAATAGAATGTCGACTGACGAGAGATGATTACCCCTCGGCAGTCGACTCAATTATGCCGGCCTGTTGGAACCGAATATCCACAGGCTTATCCTGGAACGCGGCACACTTACGTAGGCCAATATGGCGGGTTTTAACACCTTGTGTTCGGTGGTCGCTATCCAGGCGGTAGAAAATATATCCTAACTTTATCTATTAATTTTTCTTGCCTTTTTACAGTCTATCGACCAGAGTTCGAGCTAAAGGAAGTGCTGTAATGAAGTTATTATTTCTAATAACCGAAGGAGCTGTTATTACCCATTACGCTGACTTACTGAACTTTATATTCATTATTAACATCTGCGTTGGTAATCAAATTGAAACATAAACTATTATTACTGTACTGAATCGTTTACTGCATATGCTTTTAATTTTTTTATTGTAGAACTGCATGAAGTCCAACTTGCTCGGTAGTAATTGCTTTTATACACATTTGTTTTGGGATTAGTAGTTTCTGAGATTAGCGAATTCAAACAAAGTCCTCAATTTTGTATATTGGAATAAATTTATCCCACAGGAAATACAAACATAATAAACAACTTAAATTTCCCCAAACCTAAATTGTTAAAACAATTAATTAGATCCATTATACCCGCATAACTAGCAAAATGCTTTATGCCTTAAATAATACAGCATATTTTCCTTTGACAATCTAATTTGTACTGTTGTATTCGGTGACGTACCTAAATCACGTATTAATATTGAGGCTACAAAGACTCGGGTAATATCCGGCAACATGTCACACGAACCGCGTGACGGACGGCCAATAGGGCGGCGTATTTTGGATTTACTGTACCGGTCAATGTTTTTTTACTGAAATAGAGAATTTTGTTTTAAACTTGAGAAACTATTTTATTATTTGTATCAAGGTGAGTTAGATTTAGTTTTTGTGGCAAAACGAACTAGAAAAGCCATTGTCAATATAGTAATGTTTGTGTGCTAGAACGAAATTACTCATAAACTTATCGTTAACATAATGTTTTCGGTTAAGTAATTTATTGTATGGAAATTTGAACAGCGTCTTGTCAACGTATTAGGAACTAAAACCCGGCAGCTTGCAAATTGCGCGCGTGTAAGCGAATAGTAAATCACGTAACCATGGTAACGGTAAACTTAAAATGGATGGGAATTGGCAAGGCGACTTTGTTATTTGAATTATACTATTATCAAACAGGGGCCTTATTCTCTATCCCGCACGTTATTTTAACAGTTTGGAACAAGCACGTAACACAACGCATCATGTTTAGGACTATAGAAATTTGGCTTACAGAATACCATTCCACGCACATTTCTCGAAGATAACATGACACGGCCGCGTTACGCGTTTACACTATCATACAGAATAAGGGCCCAGCTATTGGCAAATACGTAAACGTTAACTTACTCGATACGATACTGCGTAAACTTCTGCTAGGGGTACTGATCAAAAATGTGTTCGATAAATACTTTATTTTACAAGCTCCGTTGAAAGCTAAATAAAGAGCTGTATAAATAAAATGCTTATTTAGTTTACTGGAATAAAGTGCATTTACTTGTAAAAAAAAACATCGCGTTATTTATAACATCACTCATGAAACAAAAATAAATATTTCTCCAAATATATGAACATGTCGGAATAAGGTCCTCCATTTTATTAATAAAACACCAATCGTACTGTCAATTTCTTTTACTTTACCTTTTTTTATGTAAGTCACAATGTTCATTTAATTAATTATTAATTAACTAGTAACAACTATAATACAGCCTGTGTACCGAGCGACGCTCACTTCAAGAATGCCCGCTCCGCTGCGCATGCGCCTCTATTTATAGAACAGTGGAGGGGAGCCTAGTGACGTGTCCATCGGACGATTGCTCGCTCCAAGTGTTGTTTACCACTTTGTAAAGAGGACGCCGTCACGGCCATTCTGATGAGCACACGTCCTCGTGCGCGTGTCTACACATCATCTGAAGATCATTCGTTCGTTCATCCTGACTATAGACTCAGTTAATAACTTAGAAATTAATAATTATTTCTATGATATAATCCGGTCCGGAAAGCATTCCCTTCGGATTGCGCATACCTGGACCAGTCTCTCAGACCCTTCAGGTGCGCAGATTGTCCCTTCAGTTTGAAAACTGGACCGGACTGTGCTAGACCGGGATAATCCCCTTTAGCTTAATGGTTGTTGGACCGGTTAAACCCTTCAACAACTTCCACTCTTTTTTTTTCCCTCTTTTTTTTTTTTCACTCTTTTTTTTTTCACTCTTTTTTTTTTTTTTCACTCTTTTTTTTTTCACTTCATCTCATTTACTTCATGTACAGTGGCATCAACTGTTATCTGTTCTGAATGTAAATTATTGGAGGAAGAAGAACCTTCAGAATTGATACTTGCAACGGACAATGTATCACTATTCGCAGATAAAGTAACACTATTTGCTGACAAAGTATCGCTATTATTACAAATCGGTACTCTGCTATCGTTTTCATGAAAAAGGTCATAATTTTTTGTACATGCCGTCACGTCATCGTCAATGTAATTCTGAGATATTTCTAATAAGCCGAATGGTCCGCGTGGTACCTCACGTAAATTTTTTATGGGCATATTTATACACCCTGTTAGAACCATCTATTTGTCTTAATTCATACCTATCGTTATCTGACACAGCATGGTCAAAAACTCATATTGGCCTGTTGGTGTAACAAAGGCAGTTTTGTCAATTGAGTCCGGGTGGACTTTTATTTGATGGAAACTAGGGGCCATGTCAATTATAGAAAAGTAATGAGCCCCATGAAGCTTATCTATCTGAACATTAATTATTGGAAGATGGTAACTATCTGGACGTGTATTACTATTAAGCTGTCTGTAATCTACACACATTCGATCACTTCCATCCTTTTTCTTCACTAGAAGAATAGGGCTTGCGAATGGTGAAGAACTTTCTCTAATTATGTTAGTATCTAACATTTCTTGTATCCTCTCGTGTACGATATTTAATTCAGATGGGGACAATCTATAAGGCCCACGATGAACAGTTTTAGAAGGGTCTATTAGGTCTATTTTAAGATGACCAGTGGACACACGAGTGGTTGGTAATTTCTGAATAAAAGAATTAGAATATCTCTCAAGTATAGTTACTAAACGGTGTCTGTCGTTTCCAATTAAATCAGTGTCAATTGTATCTTGGTGAAATGGTTCCAACTTGGTGCAAAAGTTGGACAATTTATTTTTAGTAAATTGTAATTTATTATCGCTTATTTCTACAGTTAAACCAGTCTCTAGAATGTCTCGCCCTAACAAAATGTTTTCAGAAATATTATTTGTTGGTAATACATGATATAATACATCGAATGTAATGTTCTGTACAGTGGGGCACCTAATCTGTAAGGTGGAAATAACATTATTAATCCCTACGCCCTTTACAATAACCTGTTCATGAAACCGACAGCCATGCAATAAATGACTATAATGTTGCTTTATCAAACTACATTAAGATCCAGAATCAAATATAAAGGATAATTCAAAACCACTTATCTTACGTACCATGTGAAGTTCTGCTACAAATGTTGACCTGCTTGCTCGAACCGGGTGTAGCAGTTGGAGCGAAGTTTTGCTTTTTGTAACGCATAGGGCACGCAGAAGCCACATGTCCAGGATCGTTGCACACGTAGCAAGTCGCTTGAGGACGAGAATTTTGTGCAGGTTGGCGTAGTTGGTCAGTTCTAGCTGGGTTGGTACTTTTTAAGTACAGCCGCTGTTTGTCACGGCACTCAATTCCACGATGTCCAGTTCTTCCACAGAAATTACAAGTTCCACGAAAAGGAATTGTACCTTGGAAACGTTTCATGTCTGGGTCACTTGTAGCGGGTTCTTCATTTTTGCGTTTAAGTGTGAAACCCCGTAGTGTACGAAATAGCTGATGCTTATCATTTATAACGACAGAGTTGAGTTCTCGACGAATTTTCTCATCACATTGTGACAATACAGAAATAGCAAATCCGGTGATCACTTTCTCAGGCAAATTCGCTCCAGGAATTTTTTCTATTAGTTGCCACAGGCGCATTCCCGCTTCACCTGGATTATCTTTGGTTTCTATTTGAAATTTTATTATCTGGTCAAAGTGGTCTTGTATTGTCATGGGTTTAGAAAACCTTGATATCAGTACTTCCTTGATAGTTTTCCATGATAATTGTTCAGGAGGTATCTTAGTCAAGCATGTAGCAGCGCGGCCTTTCAGTGAGTGCGTGAGAGCAAGTATCAGATCAACACCTTCTAATTTTTTCTTCTCGATGATCATTTCGGTTAACGTGCACCAATTTTCTACATCAGATTCTGGCTCATCTGGATCAAAGTTCACAAATTTTGTTGCTGTATTCTGCACAGGTCGACAGGCGGTTAGTTTTTCAGCAATCTTCATGAAAATTGCTTCCATGCCAGCGGAAGATAGTGACGGCGGTTCGACTACTGAACCACCCGGTGATTGATCCTGGGGTGGAGATCCCACTTCTGATGTCGGAATAAGGTCCTCCATTTTATTAATAAAACACCAATCGTACTGTCAATTTCTTTTACTTTACCTTTTTTTATGTAAGTCACAATGTTCATTTAATTAATTATTAATTAACTAGTAACAACTATAATACAGCCTGTGTACCGAGCGACGCTCACTTCAAGAATGCCCGCTCCGCTGCGCATGCGCCTCTATTTATAGAACAGTGGAGGGGAGCCTAGTGACGTGTCCATCGGACGATTGCCCGCTCCAAGTGTTGTTTACCACTTTGTAAAGAGGACGCCGTCAAACATGATTAAACAATCTTATAACAACACATTATTTCCAATTGTAAATCTAACAATACACACTCAATCGACGCAAGATCTGCGAAAATGGCTCCCTCGGGCGAAGTCAGCCTTATGAACACACTACTTCTGTAAATCCCATTGGTTTCGATGATTTTATATATAACTAGTTAGAAAAAGTTTTTCTGGATGAATATTTTCAAGGGATCAATGTGTTCTAAATGTAACCATCAGGAGTAATATAGCTTCTTATTAGTAAAAAAATCAAAATCCTTTGTTGTAAATTGGTGCGTTCAAGCAACCTAACTCTTGAGCTTTGCTATATGACCTATAAGAAGTATATGTCGCCGCAGCAGCTCGTTATTCGTTGAATTGGTGAATTTCCGGAGCGATAGTGGCGCCATCTATCATTACATCGAGGAAGTATTAGAAGAGGAGGGAGGTCGACTGCTGTCAATATAAGGACCGGCCGAACGACGAGAGCAAAAATCTTGTAGAAGTTTTTGTACGAGTCTTATTTGGACGCTCGAACCGAGCACATTGTGTATTCCGCTAGTGTTACTATGCAGTAAATTGTTAGTGAAGTAAAGAAGTGTTTCAATAATTGAATAACTGTCTGGAAAATAAATATAGACCGGTGATATTTTGCCGGTCATGCAAAAAAATAACCAAGTAAAGAGTTTTCACTACGACATATATTACAATTATAATAAACTGGGCATTAACTAATTGGATGTCTTAAAGTTACTTTAATTTTGTTTGTGTTTTTGATCAAATTTGTTTTTATTGTATTTTTTTTTCTAGCAAGAATCCTTTTTACTAAATACTTCAGCATTATCAATACCATCAAGTAATAAATTCCAAGAGTAGTTCCCATGCCAATTTTAAGGTCATTATCAGTTGTAGGTGAGCATCATGAGAACCTATATATCAGGATGAAAAAAAAACCAGTGTCATTTAGAGCTTTCATAGTGAAGTTATAGGTGGCATTGCTGGTGTTGACAGCCATGATAATTACTTTAAGGCTAATCACATCATGGTCTTTTCATTCATCAAAAAAACACTAATGGAAGAAAATAAGCCTACAATCAACTAGGAAAGAATTAACAGGGAACAGGAACTAGGAAAAAATTAATCTGTAGAAGAAAAGGTCTTCGACGGAATCAACTACGAAGGATATAATGCCTTTACGCAGCTAGCTGTGAGCTAAAAAGGGGCATTTTTATACGAGAACGTCGGTCAAGCCCCATTTAATGGCCTGGGAAGTGGGTAAACAATAAATTACTATTAGACCGCGGTACGCTTTGAACGAAGTTAATTATTTACTAGACCTAAAATTAATGGAATAGGGTTCGAAATAGGGTAAACTGTAACTTTAATTATAGAAGTGAATATTCTATAGGTTGTTGAAATTGTGACTGGATGTTATACGGATCTTTTTGACTTTGCGTTAATAAATGAAACCACATACTTGTCTGTACGTTTGCTGACATTTTGCAAATAAGACTTTCCTGATGTATCTCCGAAGTCAAGGGTCCAACAACAATATAATTGTGACCACACGGTAAGCACCAGCTTTCAAATAAAAAAAAAAGAATCATCATAATCAGTTCACCCAGTCAAAAGTTCTGAGGTAACAACTATACAAAGATGCAGTCGAACTGAGAAACTCATCCTTTTTTAAGTAGAACAAATATTTTCGCTAAATCTCCCAGTTTTACTTTCATATTTTTTGATCATTTGTAGCTTAGTACGAATATAATGATTTTTTAAACGTGCACAGTAAACAGACCCCGCTGTACCTGATGGTAAGTAGAAAGTAGTCCAATGGATTGTCGACTAACGAGAGAATAGACACATGATTTTAGAAAAGTCAGAGACGTGTGCGTTTTGAGATTGAACCTGCGGACATTCGTCTCGGCAGTCTGTTTCACATCCAACTAGGCTATCTCCGCTCCACACTAACGATTAAAATACCTAAATTTCTGCTTAAAATACATTTTATCCCTCCAAGTAAACTCAGAAGGTCCAACGGACTTCATTACTCAATTCACAAACGCAATGCAAAGTCCGAAATAGATCAGACTAAAACAAATACCAACAGACCCAAGCCAATATCGGCGAGGCAATTTCGATTTTAGAATTATTCTGCCGGGAGAGGTTTTCGTCTTAATGAACCAATATTTAGAATACTGGTAAATTAACAAAACGTTTCGTTTATGCATGGCAAGATATTTGATTTTTTGAGGAATTTCAGCAATAAATTAGAGAAGTCAATGTTTTCTCTCTGTGTTTTTCAAATTACAGTTGACGTAAGGGAAATAGTATCCAACACTCAGAACAATGCTGAGATCCAACAGCCGATTGATAAAGCTTGTCAGTAAGGTAGATCATTTTAATATTATTACTCAATTTTCTCCTTAAACTATTTAAATACATATCTTTAATTCCAATTTAAGCAACGATTTCATTACAACAAATTTTTGCTCAAGACTTTTGATTATAAATGTGTTTTTTTTTTATTTATTGGCAAAGGTTTGCTATCTCGTTGGAATTTATCTTGTTGAATGGAATGGTCATAATAAACTTACCTAAACCACAATTATATTACTTTTGAAAAATTATTCTATTAGTCAAATAATATATTCGGAAAATCTAAGGACTCCGTACAAATTCTCAAATATACTAACCTTACCTCTTCGTAATGTCAGTGGACTAGTTCGTCTCACGAAAAATCAATTTCCATTTCAACTTGTTAAGACTGAATGGGTCAATCAGCTAATCGCGTCAGCATCAGTCTATTTGCGTCCAGACATGACCAGCAGTGATGAGAGTTTCTTAGTTTTTATTCACAATTCAATATCTGTCTTAATTACCCGACTACGGCGAAACGAGGAAGTGTAATGATTTTAACATTCTATGTATCCATTTTATGATCAACTGTTACGTCGCTCCCAGTAGGCCTATTATGTTAAAATATGTCTATCGATTTCGTTTATATCGTGAGATGTATAAGTATTTTTCAATTTCAATTCTTCGTAATTTTCCTAAGAAGTATCCTAGTTTTTCATTCATTTTCCATATAATAGCGTAACTGTGCATTCCTAAAACGCAATTACAGTGATATGTATAAAACCACACAAAGCTAATATAATAAGTATTTACATACGTACTTATATATGTACGGAAGCTTGAAGCACTACCTTTGACCTCAAACGAAAACACACAAAATTTTAAACAGAGCATAAACGGTAAATCGTTCGTTATTTTGTTTCACCCCAATAGTTCCAACAACAAAGTGAATATTGACCGCGGCGCAAAAAGCCTTGTTCAAATTTCAATATTTGCATTTTCCGATACGTACGGCTTTAATTACAATTAATTAAACCAACAATTGGCAATTTTGCCTTTTCGAGGTCGATATTTCATAATTTGCATGTCATTGTGATTTTTTATTGATGAATGTGGAAAATTGCCAACGAGATTCCGCATTGCCCGTAGCATTGATACTGGTGGAAATTGTATAATACACTGCATTATGCCATAGTTATTTTTAACTGTTTTGCATAATGATTTCTTATGTTTACGCGAATGTGAGACGTTGAAATGAAACTATTTTACGGATTTTATCACGGTTTTTTATATTATAATTTTCTTCCAACATTTCGATGACTTTGCAGCATTCATGAGGGGGATTGAGATATTGGTCGTCAGAAAAGTCAAAGTTACAATATTTATACATTTTACAATCAAAATTTTTTTTTTTTTTAATTATTTTCGAAACGATATTCGCAGAATTAGAATTTTTAAATGAACAAAATACTTTAACATTTTAAATGTATCAGTCACACAGCACGCTCGCAGAATCCCAAGCATTCTGATAATATTTTATATGAGTAATTACCAAAACCCAAGTAATGTTTATGATAGTTAAGCAAATTAATATTATGTTTTTTTTATTGCCTCTGAAGGCATGTGTACGACCATCCTGATGGTATGTGGATGACGTCCCCATTTCTTTTTTTTTTATCACGTAGGCGAACAAAGCTGCACTTATGATACGTTAAAACAAAGCATAAGCCCATGGACGTGAATGCCAGAGGCACAACCAAACCTAGCGTAAAAAACTTTCAAGCTCATTATGAAAATGGACGTATTCTTAACAATGTTATGTTAGAGCTAGTTTAATAATACTATCTGCCCTGTATTGCCTATATATACCGTCCCACTGCTGGGTACGGCCCTCCTCTTTTACTGAGAGGGATTAGACCTTAGTCCACTACGCTGGCCTTATGTAGATTGGTAGACTTCACACACCCTCAAAATTCCTATAAAGAATTTCTCAGGTATGCAGGTTTTCTCACGACGTTTTCCTTCACCGTAAAGCAAGCGATAACTCACAAAGAATACACACATGATTTTAGAAAAGTCAGGGGTTAGTGCCTGCGCGTTTTGAACCTGCTTTCATAATCTCGGCAGCCCGTTCCACACCCAACTATGCTATCGCCGCTTATAGAGTTAGTCTACCTACTAAAAAAAAAAAAAAAAACAGCAACGTCACTGCCGAAATCCGCGGTCTATCGCTGCAATTTACATTTTTGGGTCACTCAACATTTTCCTCCCACGGAATTAGTCGAGTCAAGCCCTCTTAGGGCGCTAACGAGGTACCAAATGCGAAGCAGTCGCTCCTGTTCTGATTTTTTAAATTATTACCGAAGAGACAAAGGACTACTTAAATTCGAAGGATGTTTTTAAAATTATAACATAAATATATTTTTTATATTAAACACTCCTGCTGTTAATTTTCTCAAGATATTTTTACTAAGACAAGAAAAATTTAATGTTAGATATATATAACTATAGTGTATATATAACTGTATATAATATATACACTTTTATTATTGTATTAATTTCGTAAATTATAAAATTTAATACAAAAACTATGATTTTATTAAATCTTTTATATGCGCAATATTGAATAATATTCGGATTGAAATATTCAAAAACATCGAAAATTTGACGGTGTATAAAAATATGGAAATCGTTGAAAAACAAGTAAAAGAAATTCGGTACGCTAAAAATACTGAAATACCAAACCATATTCGTTAACCATTTTTTATAAAATTTACGGCATGTAGCTACGAAAATATTATATTTATGTAGGTTATATTGTGAGGTTTTTGATATAATTTCTCCTTCGAAAACTCTTGTAATTGCATTAATCTCAATTTAGTATGGACACCATATTTTTCATGTATATTGCAGTAACTATTTAACTTATATACAAAGTGGCTACATATATGTTAAAAAAACCTACGAAGCCCAACCTGGGATTAGGTATCCTATAGCTCTTAGCAGTGGCGGAGGGTGAAATGTTTCAATTAATGGTAACCCGAGGAATAAAAATATGTTTTAGTTAACATATCACAGCCAATTTAACGGAAAAACAAAACTAAGAGAAACGTAAATAAACCTAAAAGGGAAGCCGGTAGGAATCAGGCTCAAAACTTTGTATGGACAAGTTTGTATGGACGCTTCGCCACTGGCTCTTAGCTGTCACTTCACACCCTAAACTTAAGTGCCTATATTATTTACAGCGAACAAATTATATTTACTTAATTTGATCGGCAATTTGTACACGTCAAAGTCATTATTAACGTGATATTTATATTTAGATTTTCCTTTTATAATAATTATGTTAATTAATGGATTTCATTGCGGCACTATTAATCTTTAGCCACGAAAAATAGTCGTTCCGTACCATGCATACGAAACCAATTAGTCTGCAAAAATCACACAATATTAAACCTTCGATACATATATTTAGGATAGTGTTACTTTCTCGCTTTTTAGAGACCTAACACCACCCGCTCTAATATTGACCATACATTTAAAAACTAAGAAAATGAAAGCGTAAAGAAGCATATGTAGGGTGACTATGAATGATAGAATCCGGAATATTACGGTGATAGATATGTGTGGCGTGACAGAGGATGTAATTACAAAAATTGAGAAGGGTATGCTAAGGTGAGCATTTAGAGAGGATGGATGATAGGAGACTGACAAAGAAGATTTATAAGGTGAATGTGGACAAAGAACCAGTAGGGGTCGACCGCACTGAACCTTCGAATGTTAGATGTCTGTAAAGGCCAGGTCAAAAGTACCCTAAACCGGCGGGAATGCATAAAAAGATTGATGAAGGTAGAGGAAGTGAGAGAAGTATGACAGAATCGTGCAAAGCCGCAATCCATAGTTTTTGCCTACCCTTATGTGATAGAGGCATATATAATATGCAATATGTATTATCACATATATATGCAATTCAAAACGCAATTTGATCTCATCAACGCATTTATTTCCCCAAAATAATTCGATGATTTATCGCTAGGCGCCAAAATGAGATTCAGCATTGACGCGGCAAATCAACGCAAATTTATGTCGACAATTGCAGACTGCCTCGGTGGCGCAGTTGTATCCCAGTACTGCGGGAAGACTAGAGTTTGATTCCTGGGTAAGGTAAAGTAATATTAACGTTATCACATTATGAGACGGAATACACATGACGAATTGAAAAAGTAGGTGCACTAGTAGCGCCTATGGTTACCCCTTTTGATACAAAAGGCATGTCGTCGCTCTCATATAATGTCGTAAGTTTGGTTTTATAGAAAAAAAAAAAAAAATAGTCACAATGTTTACACTCTGTTTGTAAAGATATTATGGTTGTATAGACAGAGTAAAATTTAGCCCCCTAAGAAAAAAAAAGACGTTTTACATAGTACTATAAAAGCAATTTTTATGTTTCCTGAAACAGGGTATTTAAACATACATTTTAATATGACAGCAATAAGTATGTGTTTGTGCGGTCCATATTGACTGCAGCGAAACCAATCATACATTTGACATTTTATCTGCAATAATTCCTTAATGGTAACTGGGGTCTACCGTACAGTCATAAAATTTATGAGCCTCAGATTTAATTATCCCATAGATAATAACATTTTTACTACGTGGTATTTTAAGTGCTAATAAAATCTCAGGTCGTAAAATGAGAATGAATATCATTCGAGTAAATAAAACACTGATTTGTGATTAAATATGCTATAAAACTATTTGATTATGCTATTGACTTATAAAACCTGCCTTCTTTTCGCTGGTGGATAAGGACCTCGTTTTTTCTTCAATCTTCAGGAAAATACTTCTAATACCAGCAATATATTGTATACTACCAATTGTTTAGCACGGGCCTCCTCTTCTACTGAGAGTGTTAGGCCTTAATCCACCACGCTGGTCTAGTGCAGGTTAGCAGACTTTACACCCTCGAAATTCTTATGGAGAATTATCAGGAATGAAGGTTTTGTTCCGGTAAAGCGAATGATAATTGTTGAACAATACCCCCGTAACATGTGAAGCAGGGGTTGGTTTTTGAACCTGCAGACATTCGTCTCAGCAGTCCGTTCCATTTCCAACTAAGCTAAAAATGCGTTCCGTAATTTGATTCTAAACCGCATGAAATATTGTTAATAAAATCACTTCTACCGTGTAGGCTAAAATACGTTCCGTAATTTCATTCTAAACCGCATAAAATATGATCTACAATAAAATCACTTCTAATATATAGTGCAACGTATCATCGCTCAAAATTCAAATCGCATATACAACCACTTAGTTCGGGTTAAAAGCATACGAAATCGACTAATATGAATGAAGCAAGCGTTAACCTGATTCGAAGCGTTGCAGCGATGCTCTCACAATCTTGGGAAGATAGATGATGTAAGTAAATTTGGCAACAAATCGCTGATTCGCTGTCATAAGGTTCCGTCTTACGGGATGGAGTGTGTCATACAACCTTTTCGTAATAGTAGGTGTACATTTTCTGAATAGTGTACGTTCGTCTTTGAAAAGATAAGTTTCAAATCATCATGAGTTCAAAAAGTGTACGAAATAGGAAACTGGTGAAGTAGCCGTTGTATAGATTATTTTAGTGATGTGATAGAACACGAATTTGTTGCTGCCTTAGGTTCAGATTCGATTGGTGTATATTTTGGATTAACTCATACAGATTTGTATATGCCTGACATGACAATCGAAATGGGTAACTCATTATTTCAAATCTAGGCATACACCTACCATAATTTCACCTTCAAGTGATCTTACTTAAAAAATGTATTTTCTATTTTGTTGTTTAATTGCAGTATGAATATTACTTTGTTAAAGCCAAGAAAGCCTTTATAAATTATATTTTAGATGCAAACCATATTTAAAGTAAAGAAGCAATATAAACGCTACTTTAAATTCACAAAGAATCGTCTCAGTCGACAGAAACAGAAAAAATTGCAAGTAACGCTGTGTTGCATCAATCCTAGCAAAAAATGAAATTTAATAAACTTTGACTTTGAAAGATTCATTTTGTTTACTATAAAATGCAATTAAAATTAGAGTTTACGTCGTATGGCAAAGCATTATGATAAAGTCTATGACGGTCCAAAAATATTAATAATGTATTAACGTCAAAACAAGAGATATTTCGTCGTGATTTCCTAAAAACAAAATAGATCCATAATGGTCAAAGCCATAAAAAAAGGAAATGATTGTGAAACATCTATCGATAGACAAAAAACTGCAACGAAATTATGAAGTATCTCCTATTCTTGTAATGAAAACATAAAAAATATTTTAACGTCTCATGGACTTGTCTATTGAATTAGGGGTTGTCTATGCATTTTAAAGTTGCATAAAAATATTATGAAAACTAACCTTCTAACTAGCTAGTCTAAGTTCTAACATACTTAATCCAATTTGCATAACGAAGCAACATTCCACAAATATTTCCGAACGAAAAACAAAAGCGAAACTTTCTTAGACCGTATGCAATAAACATAAAGGGAAGCTTGTCCCTTTTCATGAATGTTTTTAAAGCTTTGACACAATGGAGGCGTGCGAATGTTAAGTTTATAAAGTGAATCTTTTCAGCCTACATTTCTCTTGGCAGCAAGCCAAGGAGAGAGTTGTTAAGAGCCGCATTCATGTAAGGACATTATTGTTGATGCGTTCGATATTGTTACACGGTTTGGGAATATTGTTCGATATTTTTTTTTATGGAATTTGAGGGTAATAATAGGTTTTGCATTCATAAGCAAATGTCTTGTTATATTTTTTGTGATGCTATAGAAATTGTAACTTGTTTTGAGTTGTACGAGATAATTTATGTTATCATAATACTCAAATTTTGTTTCGTTACTTTGCTAATACAATTATAAGCCACTTATCACCAATGAGTAAAACGATTTCTTTTCTTTAAATTATGCAACAATACACAGTAGCAGAAGACATTTTTTTCTCCCAACAAAACTTCCTTTTTGCAGATTACCTCTCAAAGAAATAATTATAAGCTAAAATCAGATAATGTTACATTTCCTACCGTACGAAAAAAGTCGCAAGCCACCAAAATATCCGCCTATAAAGAGCGGAACTGTCAACGAGCATTTGTTTCTGTGTCAAGGGGCTACGGAAACGATATCCATACCTTCCCCGCCCAAACGGGATGTACGGGTAAGTACACAAAAAATGAATTAAGCAAACTTTTTTGCATTCAGCTCATTTTAATTCTTTTGTCGCACTGATGCTACATTATGAAACGGCTTTACTTTTTTAAAGCAGTAACTATATTGTGACTTTATCTTTTAAAAATGAAAATGATTTTTATTTAGACATGCACTTCAAAAGACAAAACATTTCGTGGTATATTATTCTAATATCGGTATTACTTTAGGTTGGCGTCTCCGCCTGCGTAATTTTATTTTCTTGAAAAAGAAGTCTAGGAACCGCGACGAAAATGTAGTTATAGATAAGTGGTATCTCCCTGGTGCGTCATTTATTTATTTTTTTAATTAAATAATTTATATGAACCTCTTAAATATTATAGAGCCTCACTACGCTTTCGTAAAAATCCATTGCATTTACTGTAAATACAATAATATTCATACAATATTTTGAAACAGCGTTTACCTGACTGCTTTGTTGTGAAGAGGTTACCTAACGAAGTAACAACTCTCCATTGTTTCATGAAGAGTGAAAAAGACTATTGTGCTGACCCCACACTAAAGGACAGCCAGAAAATAAGATAATTGGTAAGGTACTAATTATGAATTTTATTTTAACACAATATTATGTTATATGTAAGTTAAATATACTGCGTACCTGATAAAAAACAATAATAATAATATTCTCTCAAATTCTCATGAAATGCGCCCTTACAAACCATGATAACTTTCTTTTTAATATTCAAACACAGTACTCACTTTTTTGAGACGCAATTTCATTTCGTAATTCGATTTGCCTCAAAAAGAATACCAATGTAAACAATGTTAAACGAACTGGCGAAAATATCGCGTGCTACTAATATTTACTTACAGAAATGCAAGGATGAGGAATATTTGAAACCATTCATTTTATTTGGTCTGATTCGATCTTGTGGAAAGGCTAAAAAGGTTTGGTTTTGTGTTAGCGTAGATAACCTAATGTTGAGGTCATGAAGGAATATTTGAGTGTGTCTTGAGTCGCTCGATTTACTGCCTCGATTGCTGTGTGGTTCAAATACCGCTTTGAGGACTTGGGTTTGAATCCTGGGACGGGCAAAGTGAGTGTGGTTTTTCTTCTCAGTATCAGCCCTGAAACTAGAATTTGTGCCTGATATAGCGACAGGCTAGCCCTCTATCACATCACGGGAACAACACATAGATAGACAAAAAATAGTGCTCTGGTTACACCTCTGTCTAACCCCTTAGCGAATTGGGCGTGATGAATGTGTTGATAAGAGCATAATAAAATCGTAATTGCCAAAGTTGTTTGTAATTAACCAATCTCGATAATATTTCCTAGTGCCATTTGTGAAGTTTTAATTATCGAGTGAAAATTTATATGCCTTTGAAATTATAGCCAGATCATTTCAATAATCTCCTGAAGCTAATTACTTGGGGAACAACTGTTCCTTGTATAAATTAATTTTGTATTAATAAACTATGGTTCAAGCAGTTTAATACTGGCACATTCTTTATTGTGAGAGAAGTTGTCTTACTGAATGTAAAGAAGGAAGTAATCACACACGCTTACCTATTTTTAATCACCGAAGATAGCAGAGGTCCAACTACATTTTCCTCTGTGTATTTTCCGTCCCATTATGTGATAGAGGGCAAGCCTATTGCCATATCGAGCACAAATACTCCGGGCTGAAACTGAGCAGAAAAAACCGATATGACATTTGCCCGACCCGGGATTTGAACCCGAAATCTCAGAGCGATGTTCATACCGCTCATGGAATTCATCTACACTATAATAACATGGATTATAAATTGAAAAAAGCTTTATGCAATGTAATTTTTGATGTGTCGTAATATTAATTACACTAACTGGATTTCAAGTCAAGCGGCGATAGCCTAGTTGGGTGTGGAACGGACTGCCGAGACGAATGTCCGCAGGTTCAAATCCCAAGGGCACACACCTCTGACTTTTCTAAAAAATCATGTGTGTATTCTTTGTGAATTTATCGTTCGCTTTAACGGTGAGAAGTTCTCTATAGGAATTTCGAAGGTGTGTGAAGTCTACCAATCCGCACTAGGCCAGCGTGTTGGAGTAAGGCCTAAACCCTCTCAGTAGTAGAGGAGGCCCGTGCTCAGCAGTGGGCAAGTATTATAATACAGGGCTGATATTATTATGGTCAATTCTCTTTATTTGAAAGGTATTTTTTTTACATTTTTACATATACATTTAAAAAAAAAAAAAACATGCATATAAAAATATAAAAAATGTATGACCCTCCGATGGCGAAGCGCAAGACCCAGGCCACCGGCGGTTAGGGATTCAAAGTGAGGAATCGCCTCACAATGCGCGCCGTGTCCAGCAATACTGCCTTCTGCATCTGGCCTCCGACCCAACGGCCAATTGAGAGCTTCCGAAGATGTTGGTCGAGGCTCTTTGGTATCAATCCATGCGCAGAAACGACAATCGGAACAATAATTGTAGAGTCCACATCCCACATGTCGGTAACCTCATGTGCCAAGTCTAAATATTTAGACATTTTATCCTTTTCGGCTTTAACAAGGTTATCGTCATGCGGAATGGTGACATCAACAAGTATTGCCCGGCGCGACAATCGATCTACTATCACAATATCAGGCTTATTGGCAACAATTGTCCTGTCTGTGATAATAGATCGATCCCAATACAGCGTTGCATGATCATTTTCGAGAACTGGTTGTGGTATATACTGGTAATATGGTACTTCAGAAGACACAAGACCATATCGAAGAGCAATTTGCTGGTGTATGATCTTGGCTACAAGGTTGTGTCTATGCAAGTACTCGCCGTTAGCAAGATACGAACAACCGGAAATTACATGCCTGATTGATTCACCAGGACGATGGCATGCCCGACAAATATCGACCGTACCGTCCTTCAGGATGTATTTCCTATAATTGTTCGTTTTGATAACTTCGTCCATAATTGCAAAGACAAAACCCTCAGTTTCCCCAAAGAGGTTACCAAAACGTAGCCAAGATACGGACGCAAGCTGGTCCACATCAGGTCCATGAAGGGCCCGATAGAACCGACCGTGTAATTCTTTGCTCTTCCATATTTCCCTGCGCTCCCTTATACCCAATACCAGAGGTCTCCGCCAGTTCTCTTTCGCCAAGGAAAGCGGGGTTAATCCTTTATCCACCATAACTACAATCCTATGCATGCCCACTTCACTGTGAAGGAAATAATCCCTAAGATTGCACACCTCGCGGTTATGCAAATCCTTAGCATTAAGTAAACCTCGGCCTCCACATTTCCGCGGGATGTACAATCTCATCACTGACGAACGTGGGTGGTGCATACGATGTGCAGTCAGTAGAGTCCGGACCTTTCTGTCCAGGGCGTCCAATTCGGTCTGAGTCCATCTGAGTATACCAAAAGAGTACATGAGTACAGGCATAACCCAACCGTTGAAGGCGCGAATCTTGTTTCCACCCGATAAAAAACTGTTGAGTATTTTTCTCAGGCGGCCAAAGAAACGTTCCCTCACTCACAATACCCAGTGCCTCAGGCATACCCAGATATTTGTAGGTTTCCGTCTCAGAAAGGGATTTAAGTCTTACAGTCTCTGAGATTTGAATGTCATCAGAGACCACAACCTCTCCTCGCTTCACATGAATAACTGCACATTTATCTACACCAAACTGCATATTGATTGAGTTGCTAAATTTTTCAGTTATTTTTAACAACTCAATCAATTCGGTTTGTTTTATAACTATTATTTTTATATTATTATTATAACTGGATTTCTAGGCTATTTGTGAAAACTTTTAATTAACCTTTCTTTAGCTATATTTACCAGTTTTTGTTGTGCTAATTTTAAGGTTTCCTAAAATAAATAAAATAAAATAAAAAAATAAATATTATGTATCACTTATGGACTACACTGGGCCTAAATGTATTTGACAGGTAACGTGTTAAACAACGAATGTAAATAGTACTCATTTATTTGGGAGTATCGATTAAAGTGTAACTTTTGTATTTGATCGGCTTATACAATTATCTGACTCAAAACTTGTGAAATTGGTCTTTACCCTTGGCAATATTAATATTATTACAGATTGATTAGAAAACGAAGATAAAATATATACTTACTGAGTAAATCTACTCAACTTGCTAAAGTAAAAATAATATTTAAAAAAATTTATAAGCATATTTCTTTGTGTGGCTTAATATTATCATTTATAACTCAACAAGAACAATAAAATAAGAATTCATAGCTACTACACGAAGCTAAGTGGCTCTGTGGGACGTCATACATATTTATGCAGCGCAAGAAAGAGAAATAGAAAAAAGCGGTTTCGTATTTACATTTCAAAGTTGATGACTTGCAGAAATTACGTTTTATTTCATTTTGCCACTGTGTGACATATTTTATATTCGATTTTTTTTTTATATAATATCTAGTGGATTTTTCACATTTTAAATATACACGTATTTCTTTCAATAATTCTATTGAAAAAAATAATAATATTAATTATTTTATTTGGCACTCTGTTCGTCATTATGCCAAAGTATGTTACAATATTTAAACTTTTATTATATAGTTGTGTATCCTTTTGGTATGATATACATACATAAATTAGAAATAATATATAGAAATAAATGAGACTGATTTATTTATTTACTAGCTTCCGCTCGCAGCTTCGCCCGCGTGGATTTCGGACTTCAAAAATGGAGGAGGTGCTCAATTTGTTGGGATGTTTTTTTAAGTATGGTGGTATGCAGGTGGTCCGATTGTCCTGTCAGGGTCTGATGATAGGATCCTGGTGAAATCGAAGGAAGCTTATAGCATGATTCAGTATTCACGCGTGATAGCTTATTATTAGCGTATTTCATGTATAACTTTGGTGTTTCTATACCGATTTCTATGATTCTTTTTTATGGAATATTTAATAATGTTAACTTTTTTAATTAGGGATGACTGAGAGTGTTATAAACGTAAGAGTAGTCAAATATAATGAGAAAGCTTCAAACTGCTAAGCTATCGGGAGTTACACATGTTATTGTGAGTCAACCATAAAAGATAGACATATGCTGTCGTGGGATATTTTTTACATAATTTTAAGGAGAACATTTCTGTCATACATGATTTCTGCGTAGCTTTAACCATTAAGGTTGCACACGTGACGGAAGCTTAAAAAATGGAGAAACTTCTCCCGTTTTCCCAACATTTCCCTTCACTGCTCTGCTCCTATTAATTGTAGCGTGATGAAAAGTATACTATAACCAGCACAGGAGTATGACAAATAATTGTACCAAGTTTCGTTAAAATCCGTCGAGTAGTTTTTGTTTCTATAACGGTTATACAGACAGACAGACAGACAGACAGATAGACAGAAAGACAGACAGACAGACAGACAAAAATTTTACTAATTGCATTTTTGGCATCAGTATCGATCCCTAATCACCCCCTGATAGTTATTTTGGAAATATATTTCATGTACAGAATTGACCACTCTACAGATTTATTATAAGTATAGATTAGTACCTTAGTGTATAGCATATTAAAGTAATGTGAATGTTTATACAAAATAAATCTAAGATAATAAAAGTACAGTGGCGAAGAAAACCTAATATATTATAATTTATTGAATTTTGATATAAGATTGTACAAAACTTGTGGTAAATTAACCTACCGAAGGTCAGAAAGTAAACTCTCCGAAGTTTGAGAAGACCCTTCAAACTTTGATATTGTGTTCAAGAAATGTTCTTATTAAACAACTCTAAAAATGAATAACTACGAAATAATACTAAAATATTAACCCACTTTCATAGTATTATTATTATAAAAATTTTAATAAAAAAAAATCGATATAATACAAAATTATAAATGCGAAAGCTTGCGAAATTGATATTTCAAAGTTAGTATGTTAGAAATAAATGTAGGAATAGCTGGATTTGGGTGTAATTTGACATAAAGATAGAACACATAGAAAATTTGCAATACAAGCAACTTTTCTTCCCGAATGTAAGGGGGTTTTTCAATACGGTAAAGATTTTTCTAATAATTAAACTACATATGTATTAATATAATTATTAAGTCCTAACTATCTTGGCATGTTTTTGTAATTATCTTAAAATGTTAGAATAGAAGTACAATTAAACTTTACTTACAATTTGTCTTGAAAGAGACGGAATGATTTGTCTCACTCTTTTGTGCCCTGTGAAATATTGCGTCCGCACAAATTGAAAATTGGACAGCTCGATCTAAACGGGGTTAGGTGTCAGAATATACATTTCTAGAAACGTATAAAAATAAGCAGGTAGAATTGAAAAAAGGTCGACGAAAATATATTATAGCCCTCGACGTAAATGATCCCATCTTACCTCTTTCTCATATTATTAAAGAGGCTCACTGGACTATGTGAGTGAAAGAACAGAGAGTGCACTTGTGTATTGCGTACACACTTGTGCGCTAAAATACCTCCTGCGTAATAGGCTGATCTGAGAGTGGCCGCTGTGGCCGAAATTCATTTAGGAAGGAATCGATTAAATGCAATAGTTTTAAAAAATGTTTGGATACTTGTTAGAGGTAAACTCAGAAGCAGCTGAACGGATTTGGATGAAATTTAACACACACAAAGACCAAATTCTAGATTAACATACGCTGCTTTATCCCGTCAATTTTATGAAATGATTAAAGATTTTAATCTGATTTTTAAATAGACGATAACCGTCTTACATGTAGCGCTATGAATCGGTAGGTAATAACGTAGGAACTTTTGTAATGGCCTAAACTTATCACGCGGAAGAAAAGTAGTATGTATTTTCGGCGGTAATATTTTTGTTTATATACCAGTGCGGAGCTTGGAATTTGTGCTCGATATGCCGATAAGCTTATCGAGCGCAAATTCCATATTAGCATCACATAACAGACCACATAGGAAAAAAGTGGATACCGTGGTTGCACATGCACCTCTGCCTACATTTATAGGGATAAAGTTGTGATGTGTGTATTTGTTGTTTTATATGTATTTATTGACCTGTACGCTTCTAAGCTTCTTTCATGTATAAGGGATTTCAAAGTCCGCTGAGACTACGCTCGACTATGAATTTAATCTATATCTATACTTATAATAAATCTGTAGAGAGGTCAATTCTGTACATGAAATATATTTCCAAAATAACTATCAGGGGGTGATTAGAGATCGATACTGATGCCAAAAATGCAATTAGTAAAATTTTTGTCTGTCTGTCTGTCTGTCTGTCTGTCTGTATAACCGTTATAGAAACAAAAACTACTCGACGGATTTTAACGAAACTTGGTACAATTATTTGTCATACTCCTGTTTTTTTAAACTTCCGTCGCGTGTGCAACCTTAATGGTTAAAGCTACACAGAAATCATGTATGACGGAAATGTTCTCCTTAAAATTATGTAAAAAATATCCCACGACAGCATATGTCTATCTTTTATGGTTGACTCATAATAACACGTGTAACTCCCGATAGCTTAGCAGTTCGAAGCTTTCTCATTATATTTGTCTACTCTTACGTTTATAACACTCTCAGTCATCCCTAATTAAAAAGTTAACATTATTAATTAAATATTCCATAAAAAAGAATCATAGAAATCGGTATAGAAACACCAAAGTTATACATGAAATACGCTAATAATAAGCCATCACGCGTGAATACTGAATCATGCTATAAGGATTATTTTTGTATATATATATATAAGGTCCGAACGCACAGGCGGGCGGCTTGCTTGGCACCTAGAGGCTAGCGAATCACCTAGCGAGTAGCTTCGTAAAACGAACATTCTCGAACGTTCGCGACCGGCTCCATTTTTGAAGTCCGAAATCCACGCGGGCGAAGCTGCGAGCGGAAGCTAGTAAATAATAATCTTATGATCCGGTCTTTTAAGAGTGAATTGGTACTTATATCTTCATAGAAGACAGGGACATATATTTATAATGCCCAATTATGGATTCAATATATTTAACATTTTCTGTAGATATCAATAAACCGTAGAAATAAATTCAATAAAATTTTAGTTAAAAGGTTTAAGCGTTCAACCTTCTTTTGGTTATTATAATACCTTACACACGTAATATGTTATATACAAATATAAGTTGACGCTTATATCACCATGGAAGAAACATCGGAAAACTTTTGACACTCGTAAATGTTAAGCATGACTACGAACTACGAAGTCAAGAAATCAAGATCCGTTGTTACACCTCTTTGCTTACCTCTTCAGAAACAAGCGTGAAGGTATGTAAGTAAAGGCCCATTGGCCAACTGACGTCCTTAATATTTCAGTTCGCCCTTCGCAATATATTGCAGACCCCAACATTATTTGCTGTGTTAAATTGTGTTTGTAATTAGTTATGTGGCGGTCACTTTATATATTAAGTAAACAGATTATCGTGTATATAACGTATCATCTATGCTGTAATTTAATTTTCGATTTTTTAAACATGAGTCATCACTAGAATCTTTCTCCCGTCGCGTTTCTAGTGTATTGACAGTATAGGGAATGAACTACCTGTGTCAGTGTTCCCTAAGCGCTGTGACTTGACTTTCTTCAAACGAGGCTCAAAAAGAGTATTGCCGTATGGTAGGCAGCAGCTTGTCTGCCTATACTGGCACATAAAAAAAAATATGAGTACAGACCTTGAGATCTCAATTATCAATTCCAGATCAGGTTAACTTTAAATTAAACTATTTTTTGGATTTTATACGGGGAGTACCCCTCATGACCACGAAGGCTGAAAAGTCTTTGAAACATCAGGAAAAAAAAATATAAAAACTGCGATGAAATCCGAGAAATTGTTTAATTTTTTGTCTAACATACGCGTTAACATAAGTCAGGTAAACTCGATGTAGATTTTCTAATATGGTTTTCCCGCAGCTGGATTTTCCAGGCGTTAACCAGGCTGATCGTAAAGCATGCTAAAGTCCTTTTCGCAAAGTCCTGAATTATATGTTACGATGACCATACATTAGTGTTAGATAAAAGAAGATAGAAGATCAATAAACTTTCAATAAACGTTATTATTTGCCGCCATTTTAATAAATAATTCCAATCGCTTCTTTCGATCTATCTCAAAAATAGACCAATCAGAACAAAGTATTTTCTTACAAGTTTACAATTGAGTTGTTTCGATTGCTTCGTTCTCGGAATCGGATTGAAGATTGATATTGGGATCATTTATTTAAAACGGCTATTAGTAGTTAATTTCTTGCTACTTATACGTATAATGAAATTGAAAAGCAGTTTGGAACAATTCTTTTGTTGGCTGGCTGGCATGCTTACATAATGTGAGTTAATTTGATTGGTTCATTTTCCGAATCGTATTGAAGATTGAAATTGAGATCGTTTATTGAGAACGGCTATTAGTAATTGATTTCTTGCTATTTATAAGTATAATTAATTTCAAAAGCAGATTTAAATACCAGATTATCCACTAACTACACTGCAACATTTACCTTTAACATTTACCAATAAAGTCATATTTCATATTTATTCAAATTACTTATACAGCCATTTGCATTGTACCTGCCAGGCAAAGGAAATGTTAACCAATGTTATGATTGATTAATTAACTGCTCGACAAAACCGCAGACCGCAAACCGACGGCTAATAATAATCAAGCAATAAATCTTGGAAATGTTAATATTTTTAATAATGCCTTTGCTATTTGAAATTAATAGGGAATGGGAATCGTTTCATTAGTATAGTGGAAGGACTTAAAGTTCAAAATTGATTTGGGCTCGATTACTATTTTGAGCAATGAATTTATAACCATTTGGGCGCAATGACTAGTATATTATAAAACAAAGTCCCCAAAAGCTGTCTGTCTGTATGTGATCGATTTTCTCAAAACTTATTGAACGGATTTTAATGAAATTTGGTATGGAGATTCTTTAAGATCATAGGAAGGCCTTTTTTTATGCTAACAAAAAGTATAGCGTGACTTTTATCTCGAAAAACTCCTTCACGTGGGCGAAGCCGCGAGCAAAAACAAGTAGAATATAAATTCTGTAGTACTTTGCATAAGCCTGGAGTCTAGTTTACCTGACCGATATGGCGATAGCTTCGCCGCCTATCATCACGGAAAACACTTGGCGAAAAGTTGGTGCCCTGAATGAAGAAAAGTGCCCTTCAGAAGTAAAGATGTAATGTATTTTGTTATAAATTCTGTGAATTTATATTTGCATACTGAATAACAATGTGTTTAAATTAATGAAGATAAACCACGTGGACATCAAAAAGCGTATGATAGTTTGAGATCGTCGACCTCTTTATCGTGTTCGTGTTAGCATATTCACTGTTTATGCAAGCATGACTATTCTCACGAGATTTGCAACGTATCTGCAATGTTCAGGTATATATGAAGTATATTACTAAAGCTCTAACTAAATCTTGTATCTTAAAATTCTGACTAAATCTTAATCTTTTGTTTTTGGTGTACAATGTAGCTATAAAATAAATAAATAATAAATATTCTTATGTCAATTTTGTTTTTCTGCGAGCACGGCAAACTGAACCCTGATGGTAAGTGAAATAGGGTCCAGATAGTGTCGAGTGACGAGGTAATCCCTCGCCAGTCGATACAGTTATGCCGGTATGTTTGAGATCGGATATATACAGGCTGATCCTGGAATACAAAATACATAGAGCACACAATTATTAAGAAGAAAGTGTCAGTAGTAATCTCTACAGCCGCACTGATTTGGAAAAATCTTTAATAAAAAAGTTGCCATTTGTCGCAATCTTCGAGCCAGTCTGCAAAAAGGATACACATTAGCTGATCCCTAAATGACTTGCGGAAAAAGTCACAGGCCTTCCAGATGTTATTTTTAGAATGTCATGAGTCATCACTGTATTGATTAATGAAAAACTCTTTTTTGGGGAAATCGAAAAGGTTTTAGGTTGGATAGAGCAATACTATAGATTAACGCTGTAGTATGAATAGGACGCTTGGATCAAGATGACGATCGCACTTCTCAAAACCAATTTGATTGCACTTACTGTTGAGACTTCTCCTTTCTTTCCTAAAATTTTACCATAAATAAAGAAAGACTAGAAACATTCTTTTCTATAGAATGAATGAATAGCGCGTATTTTTTTTTATTGCTTTGAATGACGAGATAAGATTGCCGTTCGCCTGATAGTAAGCGATACTACCGCCCATAAACAGCAGAAATACCACTCAACACTTTGAATACAAAAGAATTATTTGGTATTCCTCTGCCACATGAAATGTTAAGTCTCATTATGTCCAGTGGTATACTGCCTACAAATTCTTCAAACCGGGACACAACAGTGACTACATACTGCTGCTTAGCGGCAGACATAAACATTGTGATGGTACCTACGCAGACGGACTCTCCCATATGAGAGACCTACCACCAATATACTAAATCAAAGCTAACAATTCACGTCCCTACCACTATGTAGACACAAAAAACGCTTAATAACAAAAATATCGATTGCTCCGTATAGTATGTCAACATCAGCCTATAATTCTTTTGTAGCCCGACATTATATCGATCGGGTACCACTAATTATATAACCTTGAAACCAACTGGATATCTTAATGAATAATCAATTACTCGATATAGTAGATTAATAGAATGTTAGTTTTGTGTTGGCAAGTGTGGATTCACGTGGTACAAGTCTCCTCTCATTAGACATATATCGCTTTTTACCATCAATTAATTGTTTCCTAGCGCTGTAATGTTCCATTAAGCGAGACTGTAATTAGGAACAGGCCTTATGACACTTAGGGCAAGTTACAAGTGAATTTCAATTAATTTTATATAGTACTAATTTTAATACCATTTATTTGGGTGCATGGTGTAGAGTGTGACTTTTGTATTTGGTCGGCTTATATTTATGTGACGAACAATATTTATTCAGAAATTGTGAAACATGCACTTAGCATCTAATGTCCCTGGATGACATAACATAACATAAAGGCCAATACTATTCTTATGGTTTCGAAATTCGAATTACTACCTCATTTGAACGTGAAAAAACATGAAACGAGAGTCCTTATCGTTTCATTCTGATTGGTTGAGAAACTAACACGTGACTCGCACGTTAGTCATTCGACCAATCACAGTTAAACGACATGAAACCTCGTGTCGTGTGTATTATGATAGATTTTAGGATGCAGGGTATTTTGTTACTGTTGGGGTAATCGTTACTATCTAACCAACATTTTGTTTGTACCTCCATTATATAAAACAATAGTTTCGTTCCTTTTTATTTGTTTGCTAAATGTTGTGTGTATAAGTAGCTCCTTCAGATATTGTAGTCCTTAGAAATATATTGAATTAAATGTTAAAGTATAAAGTGTTGTTATAATACTAAATAAATATTTATGTAAAAATATTCGATCACATATTCAACTTTTGAATTCCATTCCTATGTATCAACCTTTACGACGCGATATAATCCCTTCTCCGTTGTGGGGTCGACCCAACTTGCTCTTTACGCGTGTTGACAAAAGGATGAAGCTTAATCTTTCCGATCGGTCGCCTCCTTGACGTTGCCCTCTGAAGTACGGCGGTTGAAATACTTATCGAAATATTTGAATTCCAAGAGATAAAAAAGGTAGACAGTTGATCTCACTTCTATTATAAAATTATTATTGTCAATTCTCTTTATTTTAAAGGTTTTTATTACATATATATTTAGAAAAATATATGCATATAAAAATATAAAAAAATAATGATCCTCTGATGACGAAGCTCAAGACCCAAGCCACCGGCGCGGCGGTTAGGGATTCAAAGTAAGGAATCTACTCACAATGCGCGCCGTGTCCAGCAATATTGCCTTCTGCATCTGGCCTCCAACCCAACTGCAAATTATTATTATAATTATAAATGTAAACATATTCGGAATTCGATAACACAGCCAATTGTACTATTGTTTTAGTTTTGTTATTATTCCTATTTTATATTTGTACTTTCGCCTTGTACAATAAAGTGTAATAAATGAATAATACGTAAACATGTTTTGATGATTGTTAAAAATAAACCTAAAAACCGCTGAACGGATTTGGATATAATTTGGCATACGGATAGACAATATCCTGAATTAACATATAGACTGTTTTTTATTGCGGTAATTTGCTCTCGTGGATCCTCCTTATACAGAAAGCGATATGACTAGATAGACTGATTTAGTATTATTTGTAGTGGAAAAGGTATTACGAGCGGTCTAAGCCGCAAGTAACACCAAGTAATATAATATCACAAGCTTTTAGCTACGAATGGAAGGGCAAAGACGCAATTAGTACACCCACACTACAGACTTTATATATTATAGTCATGTAGTGCGATAGTTGATTACTAGAAGAGAACTGGCGTTACCGTATGTACATTAAAAGATATATGTTTTTGTCGGCAGAACTGAGAGTCGAAGCCCGAAATTAACAATTAACGGCTCTACGCTAACCCCCTTATTCATAAACGTTTTTTATCTAAGGACGGAGTAAAGCTGTGATAACAAGCCTGTTTCTCAGTGCCCAACGGCACTGAGAAATAGACATAGGGCCGTTGTGATTGGTTATTATTGTTGTATTTCAATATTAGCCAATCACAACGGCCCTACGTCTACGCACTGCGAAGACTGCCATGCCGTCAGCACTGAGAAACATACTTGTTATCACAGCCTTACTCGGTCGTTAGATAAAAAACGTCTATGAATAAGGGGGTAATACTATTCCCGCAATACAAAAAATAATAATTAGGACTAGTAATGAAGCAAATTAACTTCTCTCGTTGACATTAATATTTCAGAGATATTAAAATAATAATTAAAACTAGTTGGCAATAGGTAATATTAAACATGCGTAACTTCGGAAACCTAATATAATATACCAACGACGAGGCACGGGGAAGACTATAATTACGATTTATATCTGATGTTTATTTCACATTTTCCTCAAAATCTTTACCTTATAAGAAATTTATTAAGTTTTGTCGAAACGATACTCGATGTTTCATTTGATAAAATCTTTACAGATCGTGTTTTATGATGTAATTTTCTTACAAAATATATTCTTAATTGAAAATCAGAGAAATTTCGAAGCGAGGTGTCTCAAATTTTATTTTGGAAATTGATATTTGATTTTAGGAGAATTGCTGAGATTTCGTCGGCTTTATTAAAAAAACTGCGTATTCTGATTCACTTTACAGCGGCTTATAAGAAATTAAAAAGGCTATGAAAGTTTCATTCAAAACTTTTAGAACCGTCTGGAAAAACAAACTGAATTTTAAGTTTATGTCATTAAAGAAAATTTTGTTTTGACTTTGTTTAAACGTGAACAAAATACGAAAGTTTTATTGAATATTTTATCCAGACACACATGAGATCATAACATTAAATAGATCAACGTCATTAATAGTACACACGCATCACGCTTTATCTTCTATGGGGTAGGCAGAGGGACAACTAGGACACCCACTTTTCGCTAAGTATGTTAAGGGACCTATGATGTGATAAGGGACGAACCTATCGTCATGCCGAGCACAAATTCGAGATTCCGAGCTGATACCAAGTAGAAAAACCTAATATCACTTCGCTCCACTCGGGATTCAAAGCCGAAATCTCTGAGTAGTATCGTACTACCCAATACAAATACGCCACTAAAGTAGTCAGTCTTCGTTGTCATCGTTTAAAGGTAAATACTATAATAAAGAGGACACGTGTGTTTATAGGGAGTAAACTCCAGAACTACTGCTCCACCACTAAAAATATTTTACTAATAAGAAACTACAGAATCCCCTTGATGCTATAGCAGCTTATAAGCTACTATTTCATCCCTGAAATGATTTTAACAGGGGCGGAATGGCGAGCACATACTAGTAGTATTCTTTTTCATACAAGCAAGGTAAAGTGACTTTACTGCATCTGATGGTAATTGGTAAGTGGATTGTAGTCTTATAGAATGTTGACTGACGATAGATGATTACCCCTTGGTAGTCGACAGAATTATGCCGGCCTGTTGGAACCGGATATACACGGGCTGATTCCAGAACGCAACACACTTATGTGGGCTGCTATAGTGGATTTTAATACTTTGTGTATGGTGGCCGCTATACGGATATATAAAATATATTCTACAATCAGCAAATTAAAATAGCAATGCTAGTTGCAAGCAATTAAGTATTATATTTCTTAATTAATATTTAAAACAAAAGTGCAAATTATTCACAAGAAGTTAAAACATGGTACATTTTTTGTTCCGTAAAACAAGAAGTTATCTAAGCAACTACTTACTTGATAATTAGGACCGTGTCGCTGTAAGGTTGTCTTAGCCGAGTTTCTTAATTATACGTTGCTTAGAAAAACTTTACTATTTTGCGAGGAAAGTTGGATATTGTGTTACAATTAGATCGGGGTTAATATTAACTTTGCAATTCCGAGTGGATATAAGGAGATTCTGGAAGTACTGCGTTGGATAAAGGTTTGGACATAAACAAAGCAAAGGCGGTTGTTAGGCCTGCTATACTCTCTCTATCTCTTTCTCTCTATCTCTCACGATATTTTTTTAAATAGGCACAGCAAAATGCCCTACTGCACCTGATGATAAGAAGAATGGGGTCTAAATAGAATGTCAACTGACAAAGATGATTATCCCTCGCCAATCGATACAATTATGTCGGCCTGTTTGAAATGCGACAGAGTAGCTGTAATTTTGTGGTGGTTTTCTTCGAGTTAATTATATACTCTGCAGTGGCGAAGTATGAAATTTGTCGAAAAGGAACCCGACACAATCTAATCTAGTAATCCTAGTCCTAATATGCATAAATGCGGTATAAGCTTTCAAGCTTCCAGTTACTATAATAATAACATAGATTTCTTATGTTTACGAGAATGTTAGACATTGAAATAAAACTATTTTACGAATTCTATCGCAGTTTTGTAAAATGTAGGTAGATATTATTGTAACTTTGACTTTTCGGACGACAAACACTTCGGTCCCCCGTGACCATGAAGGCTGCAAAGTCTTCGAAACGGGAGAAAATTAGAATAAAAAACCGCAATAAATCCGTAATGTAATTTATTTCAACAATAATAGCTCCAATGCCATCAAATAGAAACACTTAAGTGCTTGTACAATGCTGATTAAGGACACGACTAGACCCAACAAAATATGAAGAAAAATATGATTCTTAAAAAGTAGATAAAGCAAAGTTACCACAATAATAAACGTAGTAACATACCCGTAACACATAAAATATCAATTTGAATACAAATAAAGTGTTCTTTACTATTCCGAGGCCACGCGTGCGTTTTTACCCTCAAGCCGCACGCAAAAATAATATTCATGTATGCATTTATGAATACGACTCCCCAACGATAGGATCTTGATCAAACCCTTTGATGTAATTTATTAATATTTATTACTAGTTTTACGCCCTCGTTCGCTTTTATGTGCCAACATGGAAGTTGTGATTTTTTGTTTATTTTTTTAAATACGGAAATGCTGATACCACATCGAATGCTAAACACCACTCATAACAGAATTATAAAGCATCTATTGTAGGATTGTCATCATAAGATATTAAAAGCTAAAAACCCACTTTGGTCAGTAAATTCACCGTCTACGCCATCATCATCGGCCACATAAAGTCCACTGCTGAACATAGGCCACCCTTAAAGATTTCCATACGAATCTGTCAAAATAAGCCTGCATCCAACGTGTTCGCTTCTACAAAGACCTTCAAATAAAAATAATTGAGCTGCCTGGAGATATTAATCGAATAAACAGGATTACGTTTCTACCGATTATTTAGACACATGAATGGAATATCTTAGCTCTATTGAACCTGCATAATTAATTAACTGAAAAAAATCGAAATCATTTAATAATGATATTAATTTATCAAATATCAGTTAACGTTAACAACGAGACATATCCTATCTAGATAGATCTAAACTCACACAAGCAACGATTTTCCTTTCCAGCTCGCGTCGGCAGTTGCATAAAACAACGCGGTACGTTCTGTACATGAATAATTTAATATGAATGCTTTCAGGCCGATGCATTGAACCCGTAACGAGAATATAATGGCCGTATCGATAAACTACAATGTTGAATTGAGCACAAGGATAGGGTATTCGTGTCAAGTTTAGAAAAGAAGGTAGGTAATACATTTAACTTGCAAATACGGCCTTGTTTTTTCCCGGACTAAGTATAACAACCAGAGTAAAATATAGACACAAATATCAAATATGCAATTGAGAACCCATAGTCACATAGAGTGGAGGTCATTCTGCTACATAATGGACTGAAAACAGGATAAAAGTGTCCGATAGACGGATGCCGGCTGTTCATTAGTCAAAACCAGTACGATTGGAGTTCTCTCGGGAAAAGAGGGCTAAGGGCGTTAGAAATTTTACACTAATTGCAATGCGTATTTGCGCTCTCAACGCGTCGAGCCTATAAAAGACCAGTGGCAGGTTCGCTGCTTGTGCTACCCGTTAAGAACTCACACCATGACGTTTGGAAGGAATCACTAGTTCTTTTGCAATTCTTGTTTCAGTTTTAATTCTTCTATGCGTACTGGTGTTAGTGTGATTTATCTTTTTTTCATAATTGCTTTATTATGTTGGTGTCATCAAGTCTAAATAAAGGATTCGTGTTTGCACTATATGTATAATTTACTCTGGCAGAAATGTACACCGAAATACTACTTACGAATGCTGTAAACATTTTTAGCATTCGAATGGAATATCATACGAGTCCTAGCTTTTAAACCAATGTGATTAGTTTTGCTGTTGCGTTCCGATTTTAGATCATATAGTTCTGAGATATGTATTGGCGATAGCATCTATATATAGCTCATTACCGTAGGACCATATTACGCAAATTAATTACAGGCAGACGTCGGCTTTACCATTCCTATCTCGATTAATACCGGGTTGAAGTCGCTTTGGTATTGACATCAACGTAGCAAAGGGAATATCCGAATCGATACAAGCACGAATATGGAATGTGTTGGATTAAATAAGGCCGGAAAAAGCAACAGGATCGCCATATTTGGACTATGAGCAGTGAAGTTTTAAGATCGATTTTTAGTCGAATAAATTTAAAAATGAGTGGGTTTTTCGTTTCTAAAAAAAATTATGACATGTCAGGTAGTCATTATTTTTAACGTACTTATGTAAAGTCTGCTAACACTAGGCTAATGTGGAAGACTAAGACCTAAACACTGGTAGAACAATAACATGTTATTATAATATTGGCCTGGTTTTAGATATTACTGTGTGTGGTGACCGCCGGGATGGACAGCAGCGTGGAAGGTAGGCCTCATGCTGCCGACAACGCTGACAGCGTTCTTCGATGATTGAGGGCTTCGGGCAGCCTCACACAGCCCACAGGAGACGGGCTACATTAGGTGGTACCACGCAGGGACGGCTGCAGACTAAAACTTAGACACATCTGACGGAGGAAGCCCGCAGTGATCCATAATGCGCCTATGACGGTCACCGCGGATTTTTTGGTATTAGATATAATCTGCAACAATCTAAACCATCGTCAAAGTCGTGAGCTTGCATGTAAATTCCTGACCCAAGCAACATTCCTTCACGCATTAATATAACACATCCAATCAGAACGCATTCATGCATAACCAGACAATGCAGTACAATCATAGCTCTATTGATTTGCTGTTCCCTGAGGCGGTCGTGTTACCGGCTATTTCATTTATGCTCAACATTGCGATAGTATTGCCAATTACATTGTGATTAAAGTGATGCTAAATGTGTTAACTCTTTAATCTAAATTATTCGTGTTATAGGTATTTTCATTTAATTTTCCAATTGAAATATTATTTAATAACTATGGTAAATTCACCGGTTATTTCAGAGTTAGTTGGGGTTGTTATATACGTTGGAATTTAACGTATTAGTTAATATCATAAGACGTTATAATACAAGCTTAAAATTGTATGTATGTATGGCATTACATATTGGCAGAAAATTGTCATGACTATAAAAAACATTTATTTGGTTTTAATATTTTTATCGTGGCCCAGTAAATTAAATACACTGAACATAATAGTAAGAGACTAAACGCAGTCGAAACCCTTGACAGACATGTTAATATAACTCATTTCATACTGTACGTAGGTATTTTAACTTATCCTGAAAAGTCGTTAAAAATAAACCACCATACAAGGCATACAATGTATACATTAATTATAAACTGTATATATCACAGTAGGAACCACTGTTCCTATTTACTTACATAAATAACAAACGCAAAATCTAGTCTAGTGCATAACATATCCGGTATCAGCAAAATCAATCTTCCTTCGGCAGTGTTGTGTCAGAATATCCAAATACTGCAAAACCAAACCAAAATGATTCCATGTTCGAAAGACACAGATTCCGAAATGCTAGTTCCGTGGAATAACGCTATGAAGCTCGTGACAACTATTGAATGGAAATGTGGAATAAAGATATAGATTGTATTGAAAAGGCAATATGGTTTCTCTTTGTATACATTTATATTCGTAATCCGTTTTAATATTATAATATGAAAGTATATTTATTGTGATATTTATCTTTTTTGTAAGTAAGGAATAATATTTAAAGTGGACTTACTTTTATCCCGAATAAAGATTTAATTTAACGAGACAAGATTCGCAGGTTCAAGACCCAAGTCATACACTTTTGTGTTTTTGTAGGAACATCGTGAGAGACCTACGTATCTAAGAATCCTTTATAAGAAATTTAAAGGTATCTGAAGTCTGCAAATCCGATGTAGGCAAGCGTCGTGTACTTAGTCCTTAACCGTCTCAACAGTAGAGGAGGCCGTTGCTCATCAATGGATAATATATATTACAAGGCATAATAATATACTATTTTCCACGACTCGCATAACAAGTTTAGACAAAAACTGTTGAAATATTTTGGATCTTATGCCTCCGATTCTTGATTCCACTTTTAATTTTTGCCCTTTCAGCTTATTAAGTATAACATAATATAATTTAAGTTATTTTCTAGTTTATATGTTCTCATATTATGTAATAGCATAATTTAACAATGTACGTATTACTTTAACGCATGCTGCGTACTCCTTTAAGTTGGTTGTGCATAAGAATGTGACCATCGTTATACTACTTCTGTAAAAATTCAATGTGTAATGTGCTGGAGAACCTAAAATTAAATAAATAAATACTAATATGTGGCTGGAATTAAAACAATTGTCTTTGTTTGTAAAAACCTACTAAATTGGCACTTCTAGCAATTGATATCCATGTTACATTGCACAAAGCTTTGAATCCATACTCCGAGATCTGCCTTCATTTCTTCGGATACCCTTCGACTTCACAATTTGTAGTTTTTTGTTCGCAAATAAGCTCCATCGAGATAAATTATGTTTATTAGGCTAAATTGAAACTGACTCTAAAAATCTACAATTTTATTTTGATGCTATTTATTACATTCATTAAGGGATATTTTTGTTGGTATAGGATTTTGGAATTTTATAATATTTTATCTAATTGTCTTGTTCCAAATTTATATTGTGGACATTAATCTTTTGAAATAAAGACTAACGCCCTTATTCATAGACGTTATTTTTCTAAGCTCTATCTTTGCTGTGATAAGTCTGTTTCTCAGTGCTGACGGTATGGCAGCCTTCGCAGTGCGTAGACCCTATGTCTACGCCATTGTAATTGGCTAATATTGAGATACAACTTGAATCTATTTGGCTGTCAGATAAACAAAGCTGAGAAACAGACTTGTCATTACAGCAACGCTCCGTCCTTAGATAAATAACGTCTATGAATAACGGGGTAATTCTTTACTCATGTCTTCAATCCAAGCTTCTTAGACAAGCTCAACACTACATGTCTGCCAGATGATCGATGGTTGACAGACGTCGTTATAAAGGTCTCTGGAAGTACCTGGGTAAGGGCCGCTTCCATCAGATCGACGGGAAATTATTACTTACTACTTATGGAAGTCTTTAACTGATGCTCTACTTAGACTTTGTAAGGATAACTTCCTGTATGTTCACTGCTACTTTTAGAAGTACTTCGCATTTTTGCAGTATTATATGCATTAATCATTAGTGTTTTATTTATTGATTCCGAATTAAAGGTTTTTGCATTCTTAAGTCGGTCAACAAGATCTGTTTATGTGGAGATTAAAAATAAATAAAAAAGAACATCAAGGAGACAAGAGAAGAAATAAAGGAATAAACAAGAACAAATCTAAAAATAAACTATACTGTTAGGCGAGGTTATTAAAATAATGAGTTAGATAGCAAAATGTCACATTGAATATAGCAACACAGGAAAAATATTTCTTCACAGTATTGACTTTCAGTGCGATCTAATTGCACTTTGTTAGTGTCGACAATGCAGTTATTGGCTGATAGGAATTTAATTGCTTTTTATTTATGGAAGTAACAAATGTAATAATTCCAGATAAATCTGTACTAATATATAAAGCTGAAGAGTTTGTACATACGTTTGAAGGTACTAATCTTAGGAACTATTAAACCGAATTATATTTTTTTCACTAAAACATTTCAGTCAAGTGCAGACGCAGGCAAAAGCTAGTGTAAGATTAAAATATATAAAGGATTTCATTCAATGGAATAGGCAGACGATCGGTTAAAAAAACTAAAACAATTTTTTTTTGCAAGAAGTTGCAACTTAAATGTTTATTTTTGGGGTATACAAAAACGTTGAGTTAATTCCAAATTGAAGAAAGGTTTCTTAATCCTAGATCATAAGTTGCCTATTTATAACCCTTTTTTTACTAAAGGCATCTAAAAAGATTCACGTTTTCTTTTAACCTCAGTTGGCTAAAGTTGCGGCGCCTTGGTTGGGTTAGTTAAGCCATAATACAACTAGGGCGTCCCGGGGATTTCGAATATCGGTTTCGGACATGTACGTTATTGTGCCTGTGAGCGGAAGGTAGCCTCCTCAGCACTCGCCGGCAAAACCGTAAACATGATAACAAAATATCGTATATTTAGCTGTTGATTTAAATGGAAAAGAGAATATTAAGGTTGAAAACTTATTATCAAGCTTCCTAATTCTGAAAGCTATTGCTAAATATTTAGCTGTTGATTTAAATGGAAAAGAAAATATTTAGGTTCAAATTTTATTATCAAACTACCTAATTCTAGAAAGCTATTCTTAGAAAGTTGAATTAAATATAACTACAAGTATTGCATAAGTCCACATCAACATGGATTTAAGGAGTATTATAATTATTGTAATAAATATTTGACACTTTTTGGTATTGATGGAACCATCTATATAAATTATAAAACAAAGTCCTCTTTTCTGTCTGCCTGTATGTTATCTAGTTTCTCAGAATTTAGTGAACGGATTTTTAAGAAATTGGTTGTGGAGATAGTTTAAGATACTGAAAAGGTATATCGAGAAAATATACAGCGGTACTTTATCCAAGAAAACTCCTTCAAACGAGCGAAGCCGCAAGCAAAAACTAGTATACAATACTTCTGATATCATTAATAAGTAACCTAGGTTTTAGAAACATCTATACTGGTAATTGAAAAGCATTAGTCCTTTACGGATCAAACACGCGTCTTCTCAATAGTCTATCAATATTAACTGCTATAAAACACCAACATTATGAAGACAGCGAAGACAACACATTAAATACAGAAGATATCATTTTATCACTAACCTTAACAAATAAGAATACTTAAATTTTTAACATCCATTTTTCATATACGTTCCATTACGACCATTAAGAATTCGAGAGATCCATAAAATACTTCAATAAAGATATCTAAGGACTCGACAATAACAGCACAATCGTCCATAAACGGTAACGGGAGACAGCGTTAAAACTCACCATTACTGCTCAGCGAAAACTAGAACACGAGATATATCCATAAAGATCTAAGTGCTACTTGACCGTGTTTAATTGCTGTACATAAAGTTTGAGATGTTTGATGGTATGTGTGAGACTGTCCTGGTGCTTACATTGTGATTTAATACCTGGGACAGTAGAGTCTAGTTTCTATTACACTTATGGTGGTATAATTAACGCATACACCGCCATCTTGTCAACGTCACCGGAACGGCAAGATGATGAATACATTAACATATTTGTAGTGATAAGGCACAGCAATCACGCTAGATGGCGCAGATGATCTTAAGCGATAGCGATAGCAGAATTTGCGCGACGCGTAATATGGGTTCCACCATCTTCGATTAGGAACTGACAGAGGGGCCGCGGACGGTTAGGCGCAACATCTGCCTGACTGGTAATCTTCCCCTTCCATAGAGGAACGTAACCATCTGTTCCTCTACAGCGGCATCTATCTATATACGCCGCCTATACATTCGTCCACCTCGACCAATTTTCGGAGTATATTTATTTTAGCTATTATAGTTATGTATGGAACTAACCATATCAATTTTATGGCATTAGCTGGGAAAGTAGTATGTAAGTCAGCTGTTTTAAGTCATCACCCAGTGGAGGTAATTACAGTCGATATTATAAATATGAAGGCGCTGCCAGGTTTAAAGGAATAGAGATTAGGGAACGGTCTCATCCTTGGAATTAGGGGATATTTTACTTACCCCATTAAGCCAGCTAGGACTAATGCCCAAGCCCTCTCCGTAGTAGATAAGGTCCATGCTCAACAGTGGCCAGTATGTAATACAGGGCTATTATTTTATTATAACTTATCACATAAAATGTAACTAGCTATTACTTCATTTTTTTTTATATGACAATGATACTACCTCAGCCTATTTAGCCCACTCATCGCTCGTATACTTTCCACGTACAATCTCATCTCATCCGATTAATAAATCATATTCTAATTAAAATTGCAATAAAACTGTTTTAGGGATTTTATCACGGATATTTTAAAAATTATTACATTTTCCCGCCGTTTCAAAGACTATGCAGCCTTCATGGTCACTGGGACTGAGGTGTTGGTCGTCCGAAAAGTCAAAGTTACAATATCAATCTACATACTCGTATTATTACAATTATACAAAATTCTTAATGTAAATATTCGCGTAAACATAAAAAATCTTTAGTCTAATTAAAATGCTAATTGTTACAATTAATGCACCCCGTTGAGATTAAATGTAATTTAACTTTTGTGATTCCCTTGCTGCATTTTTGTTATGGTTGCATTTAAAATTTGAAAATACTATTATAAACTACTTTTTATTTAGAAAAAACTTCTTCATGCACGTCAAGCCGTAATCAATATCTGGTATAAATAATCAAGTCCATAATTAATGGCATGCATCATCACAAGACTGATCTATTTAGAATAGACAGTTTAATATATCACCTTAAAACCATGAACATCGCTTAATATTGATATTGATGGATACTGATATTTTGCTTGATTGATGAATGCAGGCACAACGATTGATATATTTAGAGCATCGATACCTGTGGGTTGTAGGAACATCTGTTCTGCGTCAGTCGTGATTCACTTAAGATTGAGATTGATGTAAGCAATAGACTTAAAGGCATACTTCTGGAGTTTTATCTTCAGTTTTGCTTGATTTAACATTACGGTCTCAAGATCCACACGCCTACGGCTAACGGTGACTAGAGCAATTCAATCGGCCTGACCTGTGGGAATTGGGTTTGAACTGATTTTGTATGGTGCATCAGTTCAGTTGGCGTGTGGGTAAACGTCGTCTGTACGTTTCAATGTGTAACTGAAAATCGATTCACTAAAAATGACATGTGTGAGTAAAAGCCGTATGTATCGTTTGAATAGTAAAAAACATTTTATTTAAAATAACGCCCTGCTTTTTTATAATTCTTTTTTTATAATATGATGCTGTTTCGAATGGAAGAGGCATGCCTACAAGCTTGTCCGTTCAGTTCGGCTTTATAATGCCGGCCATAAGATGTTACGGATAGTTCTTACTATGTGCATTAGTGTTACTGAGCGATAACGTCTTTACAAATTGTTTGGCAAAATCCATTAACACTTCAGAGCACGCGCGCTTTGCCTTGGTGCTATGATAATGGAATTTAGCTAATTGAGTTTCGGTATATTGATGTTCTAGCTAGTAATCAATTGAAAATAATCTTTACTTCGAACGCTAAAAGGGTCAAACTATTTAGCAGCTGTATACATTTTTGTAGAGCACGAATATGATGCCTTGACCGCAAAGGTACAAGTTTGACAAAAGTTGGGGTGATGTTAACAATAAGAACAGTCTTAGAGTTATGGTTTACGATATATCTGAGGAATCTCTTTGCATTTCTTGCTTCTTTATCCTCTTTATAGGTCTGTAAAGCACCTAAAATATTTTGGACAGTGTATCCATTCCTGTGTGCTTATAATTGCAGTATTTAGGATTAAGTGGAAAAATTGGTCGTCTGCTTAAAAACTATACCTTAGCTTAACGTACAGTCAACCACCAATGTAGTTGAACTAATTCAAAACTTTAAATTAAATCGCAATATAATTTTTTCCTTCTCTAAAATAAAATAAATACTTTAAAGTTTATATTAGTGAAAAAAAATCGTTGATGAAGACACAGAAGTTTAAAGGCGAGTAAAAATTAGGCCAGTAGTGCCTGACTGTATATGCAAAAGGGAAAGACTGCAAAAATTCTAAGTTGTTCTTTGCTGTTGCGATTTTTAAATTCTATAAAACACTACATATCGAGGCAGACGGTAATACTGTACATTGATTAAAATGATTTTAAACGACTTTTTTACTTTTCATATTATTATAAACAATACGCTGACCAGGAACGCGTTATTTGTTAAACTCCTGTTGAGTACAAACTAACTGTTCCTAGTTGAAACTAGTTTACGAAACCAGATGAAACTAGTTTTGGCTAGTTCTATTTAGTTTTATTGTATAAAGCCGTTTTAAAAGTTTGGGCTATTTATAATAATATAAATATAATATTTTAGTATGTATGTTAACCTGATCAGATAATCAACCTGTAAGACATTTTTACAATTTTTTTTATTGCTTTGAATGACGAGCTTGCCGTTCGCCTAATGGTAAGCGATACGACCGCCCATAAACAGTAGAACCAACATCTTGAATTATAAAGTATTGTTTGGAATTCCACTGCGCTCGCCATTCTGCGACATGAGATATTAAGTCTCATTATGTCCCGTAGTTACACTGACTACAATGTCCTTCAAACCGGAACACAGTAGTGACTACACACTGCTGCTTGGCGGCAGAAATAGACATTGCAGTGCTACCTACCCAGGCGGACTCTCACATGTGAGAGAAAAACCACCAGTAAATTTTTAAACTAAGTATTTTAAATTTTCTAGTAAAAACGAAATACGCATCATGTCTTAAAAATCTTTATTGTCTACTTTGAAACAACAATCTACATAAAGATCACATCTCCGACCCTTCAAAGATATAAAAGGGTCATGAGGATTAAACATAGTAATATTTATGCATGGTCTTATTTAAACACTTTTTCACATAAAGTTTTATAAACGATTTCACAAATCCCTCATATAAATGCTTCACTGTGGGATCATAACAAAAATGTGATAAATTTAAAGCACTCCGGTGTTTTTGCGTCATAACAATGTATTACAAAAAAAGATTTTCAAAGAGCCTAAGTTATTGGGTGCGATATGTTGAATATATTCCATTACTAAGTGTTACTTACGACTTTGTCTGTGTAGAAGCATTTGCTGCTACAAGTCTCTAAAATACTTCAGCTATTCATAGCGTTACTTGGATACCAGCGCCATCTATTTAAAAATCAACCTTAAAAGATTTAGTTATATCCTACAAGAGTAAATTACTAGAATTTAAAAAATGTATACCCCCTTGAAAAACAACAAAGACCAAAATATAATTTAACATTACCTAAATACTGGTGACGAATGTTGGAGTCGGTGCCTAATTGACCGATTGACCGGTCCATAAGTGAACGAGTTCTGAAGTAACAAACATAAAAAAATACACGCAAAGTGATATCCTCCTCCTTTATTCGAATTCGGTTAAATAGTATGTGTTATTCGTTTAGTTACCCGCGTTTACTCCTATGAAACATAAAAACAATTCACAGCCTTTCACTTTTATACTATTTATTCCATATTATTCAGTTGCGTTGTTAAGGTTCACATGTGATAGAACACCTAAGTTGAGTCTGTTTTCTCGTTAAACCTTAACCTTGTTAATTTAGACTACCTTTGCAACGTTACCGATGGAGTAGGCTGTGAAACTTGTTTTCTATTTCTGTTGAGAAACGAAAGTTTTAGTTCAGATCAAAATAAGAATATATTAAGGAAAAGAAGCTTGGCGAAAAATCGTATACTATAAAACGATCGTAACTCTCTCAGAAGTGGATAATATAATAATATCAGCCCTGTATTATACACAGTCCCACTGTTGGGCACGGGCCTCCTCTGCTGAGAGGGAATAGGCCTTAGTTCACCACGCTGGCCTAGTGCGGATCGGTAGACTTCACAGTTCACACACCCTCGAAAACTCCTAATAGAGAATTTCTCAGGTATGCAGGTTTCCTCACGATATTTTTCTTCACCCTTAAAGCAGGCGATAATTCACAAAGAATACACACATATTTTTTTAGAAAAGTCAGAGGTGTGTGCCCTTGGGATTTGAACCTGCGGACATTCGTTTCGGCAGTCCATTCCACAACCAACTAGGCTATCGCCGCTTTAGCAGAAGCAGAAGTGGATAAATAGAGCTAACTATTCAGCTCCCTTAGAATGTAACAAAAAACACGACAGTAGAATCCGAGTCGTTTCATTGTGATTGGTCGACAGGCAAAAATAGGAATAACGTTGATCTCTCGACCAATCACTGACATCATAATCAAACGACACGCATCTTCGTGACGTTTTTGTTAAGCCACCACAGTCTAGTAGGAGAGATTTATTTAAAAGAATGAAAATGCACTTAAAGTAATTAATGTTACTACAAAATGCAAATTATAATTAATCAGAATCTCTATGTCTAGTCCAACACTTAACAGCTTAATAGTCTATCATTCATGTAAAGCTAATGAATATAGCATTAATGTGAGTTACGGTAGATTAAAGGATTATCTGGGCTAAAACAAGTGTGAACAAAGTGGTCTATTGTGATTACGAATGACTTACCAATTTTGCTACTGGACATTTGTGTAACATTAAATATAATTTTGGGGTAGGCAAAGGAATAGACAGAAGTGCAACTAGGACATACATTTTTCGCCATAATTTTTGTCCCAAAGGGGGAGAGAATGTGAGAGGGAGCAAGCCTATCCTATCCAATATCACTTTTCCCGATCGGATTTGAACACGGGCCCTCAGAGCAGTGGATACCATTGGGGCCGGGAGAGGGGTGCAAGTAGGTGCACGTGCCCAGAAATAAAACTCAAAAAATATATGTCACTGAATAAATCTGCTATAATGGGAACTATCGACCACTACAGGTATTTATAATAAAGCATTTACAAAAACCCGCGTGATTAGAATAAAAAAAAACTGCTCTGATGCTCCTCCCTAAAACTAAGCTTGACGGCGCCCATAGTGGGTACTGTAATAATTATAGGATAATCATATACTCATTAATTTTACTTATTCAACCAAGCAGAAATAACCCAGTCTAATGAAGCAAAATACAAAAATATTCCTTAAACATTTCCTCTATTAGAAAACCAACCAGCCATTTTATCCCGAAAGCCGGGCTTTATCAAACACGCCGTCAGAGGGCGCAAATAATCCGAAACCGCATAGAAGCGGAATATTCCGGTCCAAACCGATTCATACTGAAAAGGCACGTGTATAAAAATCATACGGTCGGAAAGGCAAATATTATTCATGGTACGGGCGAGGTTTGTATCTAGTTACAATATAGCCTGTATAAATTGAATGCATATTTCACTAATACCATATCAAAAACTGTTTTTGTACGTTCAGTATTGGTTATTTTAAATGCAAATTGCGTATGGACGAAATCTGGTTGTGTATTTTATTAATAAAATATAATTTTATTTTGTACTTGTATTTTTACTTTCAACTCTTGTTTTTGAGTATATCGCGTTCAGTCAGAGGAAGGCGGCTCTTAGTTTTATAATTATGTAAAAATCAAGATCAAATATATTATATACGTTAAGAAAGTCGATATAGTCAAGACATTTATATTACTAACAGTAAATATATTGAAAATTAAACCTACGCCTACGTCGGTGGCAAAGAATTAAACTTTCCAAAAGGGAATCTGGCACAAGGTATAGGTAGTGCATAATGTGGTCTGCAATCATTCTAATAATAATGAGCATTTACATAAATACTATATAAAGGAAACCGGCGAGAATCGGGTTATATAAACGTTCGGCACTGGTCTATATAAGAAAATCCTCCGAAGCCGTCAAAAATCGGGTTATATAGACCGTTCGCCACTGGTCTATATAAGAAAATCCTCCGAAGTAGCGAAGGAGCCGTTCAAGTATTACGTAACGCAATTTGGGAGGGGGGGAACTTGTAAAATGTTACGATGCGTTACAAGGGCGGGAGGGGGTTTTCGTTCAAAGTGTTATGTAACATTGGTTTTTTTATTTTAAAACAATAACAAAGTATTTTAGCGACTTTCTGGTATATTGCATAAAATAATTGTGAATATTAGAAAAAGTTGTAACCTAGAGTTACATAACTTTTGGAGGAGAGGCGGGGGCGTACAGGAAAATGTTACGTCGCGTTATATGGGGGAGGGGGGGGGGGTCCAAATATCTTCAAAAACCTAATCCTGTTCAAACACTAACTTATCGTTACTTTATCGAGTAAAAAATAAGATGTTACAAAGCTAATTTGGGTATTGTTAACGCAGCACAATGTAAGGCATTCGCCGATAGCACCCATTGTGTTGGCATCAAAGGGAAAGTTTCTTATCTGAACCACTAGAATTCATCAAAGGATCTTATACTTTTGTTCCATAATTAAAACTTCCTGTATTTGATGGTTGTTCATGTTGTGAAGAAAAGTTGGTATCTTTTGTTTAATCCAGTCAATTATAAGAACCACATAACATTAAAGTAGATTTATTGAATCTTAAAATTTGTACGTAATAAAATGTCGCCATGAGGGTTTAAATTATTATTACTTCAATTTGTAAAATACAAAAGATACATTCAAAAAACCGTATTGGAATGGTTTTATTAAACGAATGTTCCAACCAAACATAATATTTATATTCAAAAGTAATTTCGCGAGTCTTTTTGGCCTAGCGTTTGACGCTAACTAGGCGGTTTCTGCTTAATATCCGCAACTTAAACAAAAAATTGGCTGCTAGCCAGAACTTATGCAGCATATACTATAATTTTCACCTATTATCAAAGTTGCAACTTTTAAATTACTCGTGCAAACTTAGTCGACCTTGGTGAAGTTGTATGGCGACTGCTGTGCTCAGTTCTCAGGTTCGATCCTCGGTTAGAGTTGTGACATTGGATTTTTCTGCTTCAATATCAACCGGGAATCTGTATTTTATACACAATTTGCCGAGAGCCTTATCTCCTACCACATCATTTCTACTTCTGGCATAAAAGCCGCGAATGTGTCTAATAGCTATTTGCCCATTTCAACAGCAAGAACATTCGCTTTAAAATTTGTAATATCAAATATAACAGCGAAAAGCCCACCTGCACAAAGCATATCAATTAAGGGCGCCATTTCATAATTAATTATAACGTGAGCGTGCAATAACCACACGTCTGTAGCATGAGTAAAACAGTGCTCGCGTTTGATAGACGGGTTTATGTCGTTTATATTACGTGGAATCTTTGAACAGGTATTAAAAGGATTTGGATAATCACTTCTATATACCTTTGTAATGCTATGTACGTGACATACTAGATTTGATAATGGAATCCAAATCAAATGTCCAAATTGAAAGATTGTCCAGAATAGAATTATGTAGTATTTACAGAATGTAAATGAATTGACCTCAAGTGTATCTCGTATAAACAATTGTTGTTATACGGACACGGCAAAGTGGGATCCAATAGACTGCCGAGAGATGATTACCCCTCGACAGTCGACACAATTATGCCGGCCTGTTGGAACCGGATTATACACAGGCTGATCCCGGAACGCGACACACTTACGTGGTCTACTATGGCGGGTTTTAACACCTTGTAAACAGTGATTGATATCAGGGCGAATAAAAAATATATCCTACCACCGGCAAATATTTTGTCATCATTTCCATACTTTACCACCCTCACAAGCATACATATTTCAATTTAATAATTTTCTGTTCAAAACTTTCAAATAAATTTTGGTTTTTGATAAGTCTATTATCCACCATTATTTAAAACCCATATCCCAAACCTAAAACTAGAAAAACTAGTTTCAACACAACTATTATTTAGGTGTGAAAAACTCCGTAGCCAACGTGATCGGGTTGTTTCGTCTCGATTTACTTGTTAAAAGGCAACATCGGTTTTCAAGTCACGTGCACTCATTCGCTCAACAGAAATTGGTCAGGAAACATCGGTCGGACATAATAAGCTTTGAAATCAGAGCCAGTGACCCGAACCAGTGTAAACTACAAATTGGGTGCAATTTGTTGGATCTGTTTGTATCTTGATAATTTACTGTCTATGAGTATAAAGGTTTGCGCGGACTTATCACCACTACACTAGAGGTCATAAGACGAAATTGCGCATCAAACTCAATTTAGCGACTTCGAGTTGGAAAATTGCATGGTATCACGCTGGAGTAGTCCTTATGAGTGTCTTTTGTTGCGCAGGAGCATTTCAGACATCAGGCAATTCCAGTAGCCGTACAGCACGATAATTTTGGCTAATATCGTATGCCCCAAAAAGAGATTTAAACAAATTTATCCCTTTATCATTTAATAACTTAAACGCTCTACGTATACCATAGTTATTGAAGATTCATGCGACAGCACTATAGTAACATTTTACATAATATTATACCTTATTTTATTATATTGAACTGTATAATAATTTATTATATACGCCATATAGTCTGAGTTTTGTAAGAAGTGATCTAGAGCTAGACCGATAAGTGTGTGTCAACATTTTTTCTTGAAAATGAAAACACAAAATTATATTTATATCTGATATTGGTAGCGATCTAGCTGTACATAATAAATTAGAACATATGTAGTATTAATAAATTTCAATAAGAATATTTTTGCAATTTTTAGAAGAGAAATAGAAAATTATTTAGGTTAGCTACAAAATTTTACTTATTGAAGGACTTTATATTTGAAATTTTTTTGCTTATAAGTCCTCTTCAAATCTGTCCAGCCCTTAGAGGTTATTCTGAATAAACAGACTGGTTTATGGAATCCTATTATAATTTTCGTATTAGGAAAATTACATGTATATTGTACTTATGTTAAATTAATAATATAAAATAAGAATAACGACAAAATATTTAATATGAAATTTTCATGAGACCTGTATATTCCATGAAGAAAAATGTATATTTGTTCCTAAGGGACCAACACAATTTACTGCGGTATGACTTTAGGGAGAATAAAAAAAGACCCTTATATCTAAATACAATTATTCCGTATACATATTTCATTATGAACAAACTATTTACACACTCACCTGGCCTGGAGTATTAGCTATTAGTATAATTATGTCTTATGTTTACTCGAAAGTTAGACATTAAAATAAAACTGTTTTGCGGATTTTAAGGCGGTTTTCATATTATCATTTTCTCCCGACGTTTCGAAGACTTTGCAGATTTCATGTTTACGGGGGGGGACTGAGGTTGTTGGTCATCTGAAAATTTAAAGTTACACTTTATTTTACATGTACGATTCAAATAACTTATTGTAAAGTGTTATTTTTAATGCTATAAATATGTAGAATCATTTAGTAACGCAATGACAAAATGATCCTATATTATTACTAAGTATTGTTTGTGGTGTGTTTTGTATGAAAATTGACTCGATTACACAATTGCGTAAACAAATCACACACTATTATTATAAAGCCGAAACAGCAAAGGCGAGACTGACTGAATACGTAAAACATCACCGTTAATAAAAAATAAATGAGCGCCAATAATTAGAAAAATATTCAGGTCATCTTTGAAATAACTCAATATTTATAAGTAGGTGAAGTTATGAACTATTTATATTGTCTAGTAAAAGGAAATTTCTCTTTAGGGAGTTTTTATGTTGAAGTAGAAAAACTGCGTACCCATTTTATTACTCACTTCATATACTCGAAGGTTGTTTAGTCCATCCATTGTCAGTACCTTGGTTAATATAACAAATAACACATTTGAAGATCTTCATATATAATGACATTCACGATACGAGTGGTTATTAATTATCAATTCTGTTAATTAGTATCCCAAAGTATTAGTTTTAGACAAAAACACACATACATCATCATCATAATCAGCCTCAAAAAGTCCACTGCTGAAAATAGGCCTCCCCAAAGATTTTCAGACGGATATGTCGAAAGCGGCCTGCATCCAGCATGTGTTCCTGCGACTTTTATCGAGTCGTCTGTCCACCTTGCACACAAACACAAAAAAAAGAAAAACAAAAACACACACACACACACACACACACACTTCCACCTTTTATCCCGGAAGAGGTAGGCAGAGGCGCAACATTAGGCCTTAGTCCACCACGCTAGCCTAGTGCGGATCGGTAGACTTCACACACCCTCAAAATTCTTGTAGAGACGGTATGCAATTTTCCTTTTCCGTTAAAGCAAACGATAATTCACAAAGAATGCACGCATAATTTTAGAAAAGTCAAAGTGTGCCCTTGGGTTTTGAACCTACGGACATATTTTTCTCTTGGCAGTCCCTTTCACACACAACTAGAGTCGCCGTTAGTTATTATTTTTCAGTGCTTTAGCAGAGACTTATTTTATAATATTTTTTTGTACTTAGATTTTATCAAGAAAATATTTTATACCTAGGGTGAAATTAATAGAATTATATTTTTTTATAATTTATTTTTCAATTATTTTTTTTTGCTAAAGTTGTTAAGTATACAATCTCTTTAACCGTGAAAAACTGTGAATATGCTGAAAACTTAATATTTGAAGTTATTGGTTTACTAGCAACTTATTCACACACTATCTCAAAGTTTCTCTAACTTTAAATTGACTTAGATCTAAAATTTTGATTACGTTTACTATAGACCAAAATAATCAAATTTTGCACTTTAATAGTGGACGGATCACCTGATAAAAGTCGAAGGAAGACCTAATAAAATAGAATGGTGGATAGATGACTTAATAAAAGTCGGAGGCGGTGGCTGGATGCGGGCCGATAGGTCGATCTGAAAATATTTAGAAGAATCCGATGTTTAGCAGTGGACTACTGATGATGATGAATCAAATTATAAATTATATTTTATTTACAACTAGCGACCCGCCCCGGCTTCGCACGGGCGCAATGCTGATACTAAATACACTACAGAAAAACTGTGAACGTTGTATATAAAAACATAGCGGCCCGCTCAGGCTTCGCACGGGTATAACATAACAAAATAACAGTATTTCTCCACTATTTAATGGATGTTATTATACATATAAACCCTCCTCTTGAATCACTCTATCTATTAAAAAAAATCGCATCAAAATCCGTTGCGTAGTTTTAAAGATTTAAGCATACAAAGGGACATAGGGACAGAGAAAGCGACTTTGTTTTATACTATGTAGTGATTAACCAGATAATATTCCAAACACCTGCATTTCTAAAGTTAATAAAATTCGCTTTAGTTCGTATAGAAACAATAAATTTAAACTTTCCTTCATAGTTTCTGACTGGTATTACTCTTGCCGTTAAGGTTATAAAAATACGTTTTATGGCCCATAGACCGCTTCCGTATTAGGTGCCGGTGCAAATGCCAGGGAAATGTTAAGTGACTTAAACAAAACATTTCAGTGGCATTTTATGTGACATAATAATTTTGTTACAAGTAATGATTTTATTAATGTTAACAGTAAGTTGTTTTATAGGGGAAGGAAGACATTTTTTGATGGTAGGATATATTTTATATCCACTCAGATAGCGATCACCGTGCACAGGGTGTTAAAACCAGCTATAGTGGCCCACGTATAGTCTGGGTTCCGGGACGTTTCGGATCTCGAATTCCCGGGACTTTTTGTAATTTTAGTTGTCTCGAGTCCCGGGACTTTTGAATCGAGATTCAGGACTAGATAAGATTGTCAAAATTGAATAGTATATTATTCATGGCTGATATTAATAAATTGTAGGCTGACACACGGACACACACGCCTTTCATATATTATATCCCATAATGTGATAGGGGGCGAGCCTATCGCCAAATTGGGCACAAATTCCAGATTCCGAACTGATCCTGGGTAAAAAAACCCACTATCTCTTTGCATGACCTAGGGACCGAACCCGATACCTCAGCACTACAGTCGTACCTTGATACAACTACGCAACCGAAGCAGTGCAAGCTGACGTTTCTATACATATTTTAAAACAAAGTTTCTAAAAGCTCTGTATATGATCGATTTTTTCAAAATCTACTGAATTTTTTTTTATGCAATTTGGTATGGAGATAGTTTAAGACTCTGGGAAGGTCATAAGCTAACTTCTATCCCGGGTAAATATAGTGGGACTTTTATCCTGGAAAACTACGCGTGTGAAGACGCGAGCAATAGGTAGTATATATAATACGCTTTGATAAATTGTGATACGGATGCAATTTATGATGATTATCCAAGAAAACTTTGCTATGCTGAAGTTGTTAACCACGTAACATAGATTAATCATGCAATGGCAATACATATTTGTTTGCGAAACAATTCATTTAATATTGTTAAACTGTTCAACTTTGAATTGGTATTATTTGTGACCATTTTTTTAACTTCATTCATACTTATAAATGCGAAAGTAAGTCTGTTTGTCAATCTGATTTGGCGGCTGAACCACTGGACCGCTTTCATTGTATATGGAGTTAGTTCGCGGCCCTGGAAAGGATATAGGCTACTTTTTATGCCAGAAAAATATATAGCGGGACTTCTATTCCGGAAATTCACTAGCGGTGCAGCGAGCAATGCCTATTAACAAAATTGTTTGTTGGGACACACACACTTGCGCAGCTATGTAAGTGCACGTGCGTAGTTGTGCGAGAACGCTGTGTTACACCATACCTCCCATATAAAAGCAACGTACGCCTTTGTTTAATTAGTACGTCTTACGATTTGTTACTATTACCACCTAAGTACGCCACTGTGTATTAAACGTACTCTGGAGCTTTGAAATACATAATATATTCAGTGCCATCTTTGGAGTTTCATTATAGCTAGAGTTGTGACTCCCATACATTACCATCAAAAACACAGTAAACTCTACAGTTTTTAAAATGTAATTTACTTTTTTAAAAAGGAGTAAGGTCGCTTTTTATAAATTACGTTCATGCGTTAAAGATCCTCTAAATATACTTCTGAACAGAATGTCCATTGGGTTGTTTTGAAAATTCCATTATTCGAAATAAAAGTAAATGTAACACATTTTAACCATTGTTTATTGAAAGTTTAAAGTTTTTACAACTTCATATAAATATTTTCATTGCTAGCGAACGAGAAACTTAGACGCCACGTCCATTGGGAGCTATAAGATTTTTGCTTTTAAATACCGTCCAATTCCCCAAAGACAATTGATTTAAAAAGAAAAGCCGTCTAGTCAATTGTGATATAATAGTTCTTAAAGGTATATCGGGAATTCTATTATATTTACTGCATAGATTGAATCGTATAAATACGTAGAGCATGTGACAACAATGTTTAGGAACGCCTATGTATTTTATACAATAGTTCTTTTTTTTAATTTGCCGTTAGGATATGTTCTTATTTCAAATTTTTGTTATGCAGCATTTCTAATTAAACTGGCGTGTTCTTTTCCCTGGATTGTTTCCGCTGTATTTTATACAATAGTTTTTTTAGTAGAGTTGCTGTTAGATTATTTTCTTATTTAAAATTTTTGTTATGCTATCATTTCTAATTAAACTGCCGTGTTCTTTTCCCTGCCTTGTTTCCGCTGCATTAAAATACAATAGTTTTTTTTTTTAGTAGAATTGCCATTACATTATTTTCTTATTTAAAATTTTTGTTATTCTATCATTTATAATTAAACTGCCGTGTTCTTTCTCCTTCCTTTCCGCCCTATTCTCTACGCCCAAATTAACAAAAATTAGATCAAATACACCTGAGTTCCAAAACAACCTTCCTCAACGATCGATGTCGATAAAATATTAAAGAAGTCATAAAACACATACCGGAAAAACTCCGATCGGCTGTTACTCAAGCAAATATGAGCGGTCAGCCTTCGGTATAGCCTCTTAATGTTTCATAGCGGGGAGTCCAAGCTTCCTATTCCACTAATGGGAATGTCGTAGCTATTTCGGTTTCCGAATCCGTTAGGTGTTTTGTTTCATAAAGAATTAAAAGCCATGTCAGTCAGCGGAATAACAGTATTTCGGGAGGGTTAGTTGTGTTCTATGAAAATAAATTTTTATTTGTAGATGACTGCGGATAAAGCAAAATAGATTGTGTCTTTTATAAGTTCAAAGGTGCGGTCGAAGATAAGTAAGATTTTATATCAGATACATACATACATACATAACATCACGCATTTATCCCCGAAGGGGTATGCAGAGGCGCAACTAGGGCACCCACTTTTCGCCAAGTATGTTCCGTCCCATGATGTGATAGGGGGCGAGCCTATCGCCATATCGGGCACAAATTCCAGACTCCGGGCTGATACTGAGCAGAAAAACCCAAATATCACTTTGCCCGACCCGGGATTCGAACCCAGGACCTCAGAGCGCTATTGTACCGGACATGCAATACAACTACGCCACCGAGGCAGTTTATATCAGATGAGATATCTAATACAGAAAAGAAATTGCTTCGCAATTATTAATACTTGACTAGGGTTTTAAGCATTCTGTATGTTATCAATAAAGCATTGGGTATAAAAGCCATTCTTGCTTAACTTCCATTTTGGAATTTTTAATTCTTGTGATTACCATTATTTGAAGAAATCGGATGAAATACTGACTTTAGTATAAATCATTGTGATTTTCTTCTTATCACAAAACTTATAAGAATTTTATTTAGAAAAATATTTTGTTTGAAATAATGCTTCCCGACATTTCAAACTTATTAATCAAATTAAATTATATTATTATTGGTTAAATCATTACCAGCTCTTACTAAGTAGAAGGACATAAAAAGAAACAATCAATAAGATTTTTTAAATTTATTTCATCGTGATAGTAAATAGACGTAAGGATGTAAATAGTAATTGTACAATATACTTAATAGATTTAATAATTTACATTAAAATTATGAGCATTTATTATAATATAATCGTGTTCATTATAGATATGTACAACTTTAATTAGAATTATAGTAAACGCATTCTACTATACACAAGCTGCCACTAGATTAAACCGTGTAAAAATATTGAAAATGGACTATTGATGATTCGTTGGATTGGTAGGAATCAACAAAAACAATTGAATATGCAATTTCGACAAGGGCACTTGTCTGAAAATGTAAAAACTTTAGGAAATAGAAAAACTTATTATTTTCTAAAGTGGTGTAAAAAATTGATTGCATATTTGGTTATAACTTGGGTTCAATTAGCAATAAAAAATTACAGATGTTTTGTTATTATTTGTTGTTATATATATACATTTCTAGAAATTTTATATTTACGAGATTTGACTTTTTGAAATTGCATATTCAATTATTAAAATCTATCATTAAAATTTTAGAACTTGAACAAAGATGAAATACAATGGGAATATTCTTAAGAGTATTAATATTCTACAATTCATTTTAATGTCTTGTAACACCGAGGAGGATGTACTAAAAATTGCAAATCATTGGTAAATATATGTAGATTCTACAACTTTGGATATAACACTGAAATACGAATAAATATCACATTGATTTTACAAGTTATCCTAAAATATTTCTAAAGTTTATATTATGGTTCAATATGCAAGGAAAACAATATTCATAGATTCTACACATATTTATATCGTATTACGTTCAGAAATAATCAGATATTTATAATTTATGATTATACTATGTAACTGACACGAATGTACCTAAAAATTCTGAAATAGGGATACATATAATTGTTGGCACAAGACAAGTTCCATCGTAATGTTTAAAATGCGTGAGAGTTAATTATTATCTACAATACAGGATTAAAATTCAAAGCAATATTTACGTTACTTAATTTAGTCGTCAAAGACTTTACGATACTTCCCGAACGTCTAGAAACATCTAAATGTCTTTTAAAAATTCGAATCACTATTTCTATCTCAAATCTATATTGCCATCACGAAATGTATTCTCATCCTGTTTTTGATATAATGTGAGATTAAAAAGCTTTATCTAAATATTTAAGGACTTTATTGACTAATGTCGGAAGGTTGATATTTGTCTTACATTCTATGATAGGAATAAATTGGAAAATGGGAGTAATTCATGATAGTTTTGTCGTTGGGGTATGTGCAACTCTCAACTATCTAAAGATTGATGAAGGATTATCTCTATAATATAGTGGAGGGAATTATATAGTCTTAGCTTTGAAGTAGCTTTCGATATATTAAATCAACAGTTCCTAAATAATCAACAGCATGAAAATGTTCATGGGACCTTATAAGCATCATTTTTATATATTCGCCGACTTTGTTGGGCTGCTTTATATCGATCAAAATATACTAGTTAGAGCAAGTGAAATTTATATTTTACGAATTTGTGTACAAAAATATGGCTTTTTATATAATTGATAGAAAATTAATGCGATTAAATAACATTGATATTCATATTATACAAGTCTTTGTTTAGGTCTGTTTACTCATTAATGCGAGAAAGGTCATTAATCATTACAACATAATGCTTTTCATACATACTCATTTAATTATACGAAGCCTTTATATGATAAACCTTATTTTATCATTATCAATAAATTCTATCCCAAATGACATTTTAAAATTTAGGCTTTAACATAGGCGGCGTATACAGCATCAAAATCATTATGAATAACCAATATTCCCAAAAGCACTACAATGACAATATGTTATGTAAAATTAAAATTTTAAAATTCATTATAATCTTTTTTATAGAAGCGAGCGCGGGAGTGACCCCACTGCACCTGATGATAAGGCCTAAGGTCCAGAAAGAATGTCCCGAAACGAGACGTACGTAGACTACTTCTAGGCCTAGATCTTCGTACGTAGATTCTACTTCTTCCATATCTGTTGATTTATTTAGAAACTGTGGGATATTAAAATGCTTTGGAATTACCCCGACGTGGATAAGGCCTACTAATGACATGTACTGTCCGTCTGGTCCCCGATCACCAGTTGAGATTCGTACACTTACCGCCAGTCCCTTCATTAACAATAAGCCAAAGTAACAGTAAAGTAAAAGCACACACTCTCCTTTTATCCCAGAAGAAGGCAAAGGCACCACTAATACAACAAATTTTCGTCATGTGTATTTCACATGATCAAGCCTATCGCCATAGTGGGCATAAATACTTGCTGATACTGACAAAAAAACCATCACTTTGTCCGCCCTGAGATTTGAATCCAATACCACAGCACGGCAGTCATACTCATTCTGTACAACTACGTCGATATGATTAATTAAATTATTAGTATAAGTTCCTTCAAAATTTGGGATGATAGGTTTATTGTTATTAATGCCTTTACATTTACTGTTATTTATATTTCACAGTTAATGAAGAAAGCGGGTGTTTGAAAATAAACGATTTTAATTATAAAACCTTATTATACATCAGTATAAATTAGTGCCATAGTAATGTATCTATATACAAAATTAGATCGCTATATGCTACATACATATTGTTCTAAGATAGCTTATAGAAATCTGAGTGATATATATCGTACTAACGTCCTTAGATTACGATTATTTTAATAGCGTTATATATCTGTGGCATATTTTCCTAATTGACTTTGGAAATATTAATTATTATATTTTGGAATTTGGATCTTGCAATCACTACTTGTGAAAACAATTATAATTTATCGGAAATTTAATTTTCAGAGGATTTCGGAGTGCTAGTTCAAAGTCTACTACAGTTTAAATATTAATATATAAATTTTGGATTACATTATATTAAATATACGAATTGCTTCTCACACAATGACGTTGCCTTCATTATCAACTCTATCCCTTACCTTCTAAGCATCATGTGCACATAATACATTTCATTGGACCAAAGTTCAACCTTCAAATCATTTCATATCTCTACAATTCTACACTACTTATCTTTTATATATTATGAAATGTGTTTACATCTAGATGCGATATAAAAATTTGCCTTTAGAATTACACTCACAATGAACTATACTATTTATATAAAAAGAAAATGCTAAGACACTGCAGATTATTAAATATCATAAAATATTCATATAATACTTACATTAAAATTGCTTATAAGAAGTTTATAAACAACGCTTTTATCGTATTTGATAAAGTTAAAAGTGGCACTGTTAAGATAACATTGATAATTCATTGTGCAGTCCTTAAATCTATATTAGTGAATGGTAAAAATCTACACGAAGTTCTTATACTAACACTCAATGATACAGGAGAGTATAGATACAAAAATATTAGGATCAATGAAAAACACACCACGCTAGACTATGGTCCCTTAAAAAGACACACAAGACAGACAAGAACATCAGCGAAAAGTCTTCGTTGTAGCGCCGATAGTTCTAGATAAACACACGTTATTCCCAAATCGGTAAAGAGACACACACTATTTTATCACAAAACGAAAGTTCATTAAGTCCAGTGCAGTGCGAAGACGCCAAAGTCTAATCAGTTTAAGGACTTTGTGCAGGACTCGGCCAGGGCGGCCTCATCTTTTCCAGCACATATTTGAGCTGGAAACTGGTGTGGAAATGCTACAGATACTCGTCTATTTGATCATAATCCTCATCGGGGGGCGACGGTCCAGACACTGAAAGGATCGGCAGTCCAAAATGTTTAACAGTCTCCACACTACCATGACTGTCATCGGATTTGGCTTCTTCGTTGATTGTTTCCTCTCTCGGAGGTTTGGCTTTACATAAGCGTTCTGAGGAATCGCTCATTGTTGATAAAGGTATGTTGTCTGCTGATCTGTAAATTTTGTATGGTGTTTTATATCATATTTACGTTCTACGTTAGTTAAAAGTAGTTATTTTGTGCAGTAATGCATACTTACCTGGCTTTGCGACACAGTTTGGACTGAGATCCGTGTCGTCGTAGAAACTCGCCAGGGTCAAAGCCGGCAAATCCTGTAGGCTCAGCAGAGACGAATATGGCTGAGTTGACTCGCGGTCTGCTGCACCGCGCCAGAAGTCGCTCCTCACACTCCAAGCTCTGTGTGTGCGTGTGTGACCAACGCATGTGCTGGAAAGAATACAAACCATTAATTTTATTGGTAAACTTAATCACTATTCTTAGATAAAAAAAATGTCATGTGTATAATTATTGTAAATTTAAATGTAAAATAGATAAATATGTCTCGTTTTATTTCTAATAACGACTGTACTGCTCTCAATTGAGTTGTACGCCAGTACCAATTAGTTTTTATAAACAACACCCCAACGTGAGATTCAACGCAAAAACGTGCTGCGAGTTGATTAGTGTAATGTCTGACTTTGAACAAACTTACACCAAGAAACCTGAAAGAAACGTGAACCGGCATGCTAATTAAATTAATTGAACCTTAACGAAACGGATAACTTTAGAATGAAGTAAGTTCAAGAGAAACTTCTGTATAAGGAAATATTTTCAGAAATCGATGCGATATTATGATTATGGAATATTTTAGATTTAGCTATATAAAACTTATAATAGTTGATGAATAATATACAATTGGATCGTACAGCGCTCCAAGAAACCCATAATGTAGGAATAGATGTAACAACAATTCTTCTTTATGACAGACAATAAATCATTTTACTATCTTGAAGCTAAGGCCTCGATGCACTCCACAATATAGATAACTGACAAATTGGCAATTGTTTCAATAGATTTAAAATCTTATAGTGGGAATGCAATAACAGAGACAGATGTATAAATAATAGTTTTGTGTAATATGTTAGATATCATATAAACCAGAAAACGCCAAAGAAAATCAACTATGTCAAAAAAATTTAATGTTGGACATCTGTTCATTAATAAAAAACTCTAAACTTGTATGTTCATGGATCCATCAAAATTTTATTAATATAGCATTAAATCAAATTGAACATTGCTGAATTTAAAGTCCAAAAGTACATGATAATAATGATACCTATTTATGTGAACAAATACTTTTAAGGAACCAATGTGGTAACAGAATAAAAGACTTTATTACTTTTGTATAAGGGTCAGAATTAAGAAATTTACAATCCCTAAAATTTTGATTCAAACACGCGATATGTAAATTCAGGTATGAAATTGTTTCGTCTATCTATAAAAGAATCTACAAAAAAGTTTTGTATTCTATAATAAATAAGAAATAGAGTAAATTGAGTTTAAAATGAATAAATGTTAAGGAGTATATTTCAAATGAAATAGTAAGGAATTTAATTTAAATTTGAGCGTTTATTCTATATAAATAGATTTATACGTATATAAATGTAGTGCGTGATGAAGGTAGTATTAAATAGTATAGTTGCACATGTCGAAGAAAAATCATTTTTATAGAAGTAAATAAAAACCTTAAAAATAAAGTATATCTTGAGATTCAGAAAACAAAAGCGTAGATAAGAGTAAAGCTGGAAAAAGTCATAAGAGCTAAAAAGAGTGAAAAGATTAGCGCAGCCAAATAGCAGTCTTATAATAGAAGAAAGAAGCAGAATATTTCAGTGTCATTTAATAATAAACTTTAATGTTTACATTTAAGTTTTAATTTTGTTCAAATTATCACAACTAACTTCTTTCTTGAGAATTTCCGTTCCAAGTTATATTTTAAACGTTGCAGTCGAATGTTTTAAACTTTTATTCCCACTAGAGTCACGTGTATTCCGCCCTCGACTTGAAATGCGATAAGGCACAATATTTTTTATTAATACAAAACTGTTCCCACCGCTAACCGCTTACAACGCCATTTCTGTCTTAAATAACGCTAGAACCTTCGTAACGATAAATAATCAAATATCAGCCAGGGCCCTTATTCTGTATGATAGTGTAAACGCGTAACGCGGCCGTGTCATGTTATCTTCGAGAAATGTGCGTGAAACGGTATTCTGTAAGCCAAATTTCTATAGTACTAAACATAATGCGTTGTGTTACGTGCTTGTTACGCACTGTTAAAATAACGTGCGGCATAGAGAATAAGGCCCCTGGTTGTAAAGCTGTGTGATTGTTATTTTGTTTATTCATATAGCTGTTCTTTTAAATAGCATGGCATGGCAAAGTCAAAGACAATAAACAGTTTAGTTATAGACTGGACATTAGGACCTTTGTGTTCTAAAAAGTTATTACCAAAAATCGGTAATAAGTCGTTGTCTTATTAGAAATGTCCGTGTGACAACATGCCACAGCTGGGCCCTTATTCTGTATGATAGTGTAAACGCGTAACGCGGCCGTGTCATGTTATCTTCGAGAAATGTGTGTCGAATGGTATTCTATAAGCCAAATTTCTATAGTCCTAAACATGACGGGTTGTGTTACGTGCTTGTTACGCACTGTCAAAATAACGTGCGGGATAGAGAATAAGGCCCCTGTCTTAGATTTTAATACAAAAATAACATACAGAAACTTATATGCTCATTATAAAAGTGCAAATCACGATATGGAAAAAATATGACGTATTTTATATTAGTGTTTTGCTATTTCACTCTACATTAAGTAACTATCGCATGAGGACAACATTTTTGTATGACAATCTTCCCAATATCCGATTTATAATCTTAGAAATTTATGGGCGAAGTAAATATTTAAGTGACATGTGTAGCTGACGTAGTGTTTGGTATTAAAAGTATAAAGGCATGTTTTAGAATGATCCACTACAGTTAGATATTTATTAACGGTAGTTTTTTTTAATGGGCTCTGTAGCTACCTTACTTTATCCGATACTAAGCGACGCGAAGTCGAGATTTATTTATCATTATATTATATATATCACTCGCTTTCGATTATCTCTCGCTAGTCCTTACAATTATGCCGGCCTACTCGAAGTTGGATATACATAGGCTGCAGTGAGGGCGAAAATTTCCGAAAGAGAGCCCGACACAATACAATACAGGCGCGTGCAAAAATGCAGTTTGCAAATCGGTGTAAGGATAATTCGATTTAATATAAATTACGAAAGGGAAGCTGGCAGGAATCGGGTTATATGGACCCTTCGCAACTGATAGGCTGATGCTGGGACCCGACACAATTGCGTGGCGCAATATGGCGTATCTTATATCATGATCATAGTACATTTTATTACCATTTTTTGGAAGCAAAGGTTACGTAAACTATTTTATATGATCGTTTTATATTTAATGATGATAACCCAGAAAGCCTTAACCTGGTGTTAATAGTTCCTTTCGCAATCACAAAATTAATTTATAACTTACTTTTTACTAATGTATTTTAAACTGAATATCGCAGGCTTGAGTTTTTCTCATACCTATGACTTATAGACGTCTGTTGCTTCTTTGTAAAGTTTTCTGTTAAACTGTGAACAGTGTTGTTGGTTACATGTTTATTAATGCAGTACATGTGTAATTTTACCCTTTACTTATTTAATGTGTAACTGTTTTCTGTTCCTTTTGAATAAAATAAAATAAAATAAAATAAAATAATACAAAGTTCTGCGTGCCTGCAATGTTGCTGACACGACAAGAGCGTAAATGTATTTTTTTTTTGTACACTATAATCAATAAACGTCGCCCTACGAAAGACGTTACACCACTCTGTAGTCTTCAGAATGCTGGCTGATCTCAAAATTATTTTTTTCTTAATAATTTAATAATATAAATTTTCTTCTTAATTTACATAGAAATATATTCAGACAAAACAACATTTAAAACAATAATAAGTTCATTTAAATGTAACGTGGAACATAGAAACATATTAAACGTTCTCGACAAAACGAAATTAACTTGTCAGAAGCACTAAATTCTATTACAAAAGTGCATTATGTTGCTCAAAGCTCGTTATAAACTTCATACGTTGGGCTGACAATAACAATGGTATGGCCGGTATGCAATAGTCAGAGAGCTGAGGAATAATTTACGCATTAAATTTACCGATTTTAACTATTGGACTTAAAATCGTACGAATAAGTTTTTACTAGGTAACTAAATAGGAAGCTGGAAATATAAATTTAATTCAGAATTAATTTGGAGTAAAAGGATTCCGGACATCTGTTTGCCGGTCATATTTTCGTATCCGATTTCTACAAATTAACATGTTAAAATAAGTATAATTGACATAAATAAACCTCATTGTGAACACAAACTATATATGTTTTTCAGTTTTTTACGACTCCTGTAAGCCAGTATCAGCCGTGGCACGCATTTTATGACACCGAGCAGTGAAGGTCGGCGAGTCTCAGGGAATGCCAATTTCTCAGCATAGTATGTACACTAATTGAGTAACTCTCTCAATTTTTAAAGTATAACTGGTGATATTTAGATTTATTGTCTTTTTTTTTTTTAATAATATAATCTGCACTAAATAAACTGCACTACCCTCTCTTTCTATTTCTCGTTTTTATATCTATCCCATGGTTTTCTGGGAGACACCGCCATTTGTACATGTGCCTTTTACTCTCTTTTCTTCGTATCATTTTTTCTGTTTGGTACAATATGAGTATTTATCTTATGTATAAAACATAATAAAATCCGTCCCCCAGCTCTCAGTCTAACGGACACCGTGGGAAGCTCAGGCTGGTTGCTAGTGCGAATGACGTGTACTTAATTTACAGGTAATTGTGCAATGTGTTTCGAGGTATTAAGCCGAATTGGACATTTAATTATATGAATCCATTTAGTTTTATTCGGCCATTTGTTCGTTCTATTAAGCTATAAATGTGTATTTAAATTTTATGGTTAACGATAACATAGTTTATGCTGAAATTAGAGTTTTGTAAAACAATTATTTATCTGAATGTTACGAAATTAGAAATACGGTCAGCTCGAAGTGTGAATATTGTATAAAGTCTGCCCAGTTAAGTGTTGGATAAACTCTTTACAAAGTTAGACACTTTGTTGTTGAGAAATAGATTGTTCGTTTACAGTGTAGTCTCTCAGAATACGATATGATTCAGAATAAAATAAAAATGTATTTGATTGAAGGGAATAAAATTGCATTCTTTGAAAGTGATAATAAAATAAATGCAATCGCGATACAACGTCGTGTAAACTTTTGTTTCTAGAAAATAATTTGTAACACGCTTGAGAGATATGAACGAACATAAAACAACCCTTCCCAGAATTTAAATGGAACTTGGTGAATTTTTCAAAAAAAGTAAAACTATACGTTTACACGAATATTTTGACTAGTCCCATTATAGAGTCGAATTTCGCGTCCAATTATTTCGAATTTGGAACTTTCGGCGATTGCCGTGCGTCAGATAACATTTTAACTGCCACTTTATTTCGCTATCAAAAGTTTATAGAAAAACATTTAGGGTTAAAAAACTTAGGTCGTTCAATAACAAAGTTCATGTTGTAGTCCGTAAATTCAGCAGTGGTTGAAGACTGAAGATTGCCCTTTCGTTATTGGGAAGTTTCATTAAGTTAAGCAGTTGTCATTACCGAACTCTGAAAGTTACAATCAATACTTTACTATTGTGGATTCCCGTTGTTTTTATATCTTCAACAGCGTGTAAGCGCATACGTGAGTTAGTTTTGTAAACGCGCAGTGAGTTAAGTACCTTCGTGTATTTGAAATGTTAACGTTTGACTCGCATTTATGTTAAGTGCAAATGAAAAAACCTCTTAGAAAATTGCATGCATGAATATTTGATTTCTCTTATAAAAAAATAATTGTGTATTGGTCACTGTTTTGACTTCTTAACTCCCAATTTAACTAAAGACAAAACAGTGATCACTAAACAAACTTGAACAACGTTAACAAAAACGCAAAAGTAAACGTTAACACCACAAAGGCACCAACCCACTCGGTGCTTGTAAACCGGTGCAATACTTTCGTGAACAGCGTGCTGATAGCATTACGTGACGTGACGCGACTTGTAACACACTAGTAAGCGTGCTACGGCTTACTTGGTAGTCACAACCGGCGCACCGGCATTGACATTGGGGGCACGCCCGCGGCCTAGCGCGGGCTGGACTCTGCTAGCTACCCTGGTTTTGCTCGTCTGGCGCGGCATGCAGCAAGGCAAATTGACAGCCACAGTCGCGGGCGCTCCGCCGCGGGTATTGGAAGCAACGGTCCAGAAGGCAGCATACGTCCTGCGCACGACATCAGTTAAGCAACAGGCACATACATATACAAGCTTGGCGGCGCGCGTGACATTCTACGAAGGGTTTGACACGAATTGAGTGAAACTAACATTTAGCGTATAAACATATTTGTTACACATTTATGTAATTGGTTTTAAGGCTCAGTTTTACTGGTTACTTAGACTTAAGTTATTACAGCTAGAACAGGCAGACATTTTAATATTACTAGCAACAATAAACATCAACTAACATTTGAATAAGACGTCACAATTAAAAACAACTTACTAAAACAGCTAACATCAAAATAATGAAATACAATAAACATAGTAATGAGCGGTTTAACATTAAAACAAAACACAATCAAGGAGTAATACAAACTTTAACGTTATAACTTAATTGCTACACGACGTAATTCGAACCATCATTCAAAACATCGTTATTTTTTAATAACGTATTGGATTTCGGCGGGTAAACAATTGTTCACTATATTTATTCAGCCTTTGTCCGTTGCGTTACACACGGCACGTATTTTTATTAAAACAAAGGGGTGGTGGTTTTGGGCAATTTGAATGCCGGTTTTACTATAATATTTTTTATTGTTTTTATTTTCTGTTCCAGGTACGTAGAATAACTGAAATATATTCAAGTATAAATAATAGTTTCATGAATTCATTGGGATTGCTAAAACCTTACATTAAAAAAAGCATAAATCCATAAAAAAATATATAAAATCGGAAGCCGTCGGCATTTCATTTTCTCTTACATTTTTTCCTGATTAAAACATATCGTTCTTATTCTTCATAATTACTTTTTAATTCTTTTCCTAATAAAGTTCGTCAAACTTCAACCAATTTAATTTCACATATTTGAACTAATTCGTCAAATTTAACGTTGATTTAAATATTTTTTTATCATCCGAGGCCTTCGAACTAAGCCGTCCGTAAATACATAACAAAGCCATTGTCACCGTCTTTGTATTACCCACGTGTTGTAATCTCCAAGATTTTCTTCACAATTTCTATGCAGATAAAGGATAGAGGTATTGTAGAATATTCGGAATGTATAAAAATTGTTTTCTACATGGTGAGAAAATCTTGCCTAGCGTAAATTCAGTCGGCGTGTAAGCAGCCAACATCGACTTCAATACCGATTCTGTGCCGGGGCGGAGTTTCGCGTCGAAAATAGGTTTTAAAACCTCGACAGAGTTTCGAAAACATGCATTCTGCATGTCAAATAGTTAGTAGATATATTTTATTAGTAGGAAAATATTAATATTATCCCTTTTTGGCAAATTAAATATATTTTGATGCATATTAAAGTTAAGTATCAGGTAGTTACGCAATCCAAAAAACGAAATACTGGTTAATACACTTTTGACCAAATTTTTTTTTTCTATGGTATACCGACTGTATGCAATACATAATTTTGACAACAATCTAGCCTTTAAATTTAACCTAAACTTCTAATGAGACTATGACTAAGAATATGTCCAATAAACATAATTATAAATTAGGATTTTTAATTTACATTAATGATTGTCTCATTTTTTGACTGCTTCGGTGGCGTAGTTGCATTCCCGTACGACTGCATTTCTGAGGTATCGGGTTCGATTCCTGTTTCAGGCAGTAATATTGGGTTTTTGTAGTCCATATTGGTCTGAAGCTTAGAATTTCTGCCCGATATTGCGATAGACTCGCCCACTATCACATCATGGGACGGAATACACACAGCGGAAAGATGGTTTACCAGTTTCACCTCTAATTTGAAGAATGGATAAAAGCCATGAGTCCGTGCGTAAAGGTTTCCAATTTACATTAATAATCTTTTTAGGATTGAAGTTATAGAAGTATAATAATTCCATCTTCATTACACCAAGGAATTATAAACTAAATATTTTTACAAACTTCCATCATCATTATACCAAGGAACTATAAGACTAAATATTTTTAAATAAACTACATTGTAATGTAGTTTCACATTGAATAAAATTGTGTGTACACAATTTTATTCAATGTGCGAAGTTCAGACACATCGTTTGACGTAGACGAAGCTAAACACATTTCGAATCAGCGTCTCAGTTGGCGTAAAATTAGACATAGAGCCGGTTCAAAGCTCCGGAGAGATACGACCTAGTTCCGCTAGTATTTAGAGCCTAGTATTTTTGTAGTTTCTGTGCCGATATAGGGCAGATTTTTCTTTGAAGTCTGTTGGTTAGAACTCTATTTGATGTAACAATGTAAGAATAAAAGGGTTACAACTCGTTTATGCATACGTTAGTATAATACATTCATAGGTTTTTTTTTAATGAACTCTTAAGTATCGTAATAAGGCATATATATCAAAAATATTCATACGACTCTAGTAAGAGAGGTTTTAAAATGTACTTGAAAAGTTAAGTACATCCTACTGAATGTACTGAATTATATTTTTGTGAATCAATTAATTACTTTATTACCTTCCGAGCTGTTATGGCACGGGTCAGAGACACAAATAGTATGAGTTTAAGTAATATTTCGTGGACTTAAAAAATTTATAACAACCCCTTACATAGTTAGGGTTATAAAATTACGTCTTCTTTTGGTAAATGTTTTATAATGTAACATCTACGACGGATTCTTTTTTTCTAAATACAGGCTTACGCTACAAGGCACATTTTTTCGGATTTTACCACGGTTTTTTATATTATGTTTCTCCGAAATCCGATTATATTATTAAAATTCGCGTCAACATAAGAAATAATTATATATTTGCTTACTAAAAGCGTTTCTCCATAAAATTCATCAAATTACATGAGTTTAAATTGAAACAAATACCTTATGTCACAAACATGTTTCGTTTACGAAATAACCTGTAACCGGATTAAAGGATTCCAGTATTTAATACACTAATACCAGTCTTAGTTCATACTGGACGTGCTTTTTCTATACATTAAGCTAAAAATGTGTGTTGACATTATTTTTTTAGATTTATACCTACCTTCTAACTAGAGGGTTGGTGAAGATATATATTCATGACGCAGTAGATTATAACAAAATGTTCAATAAGTTTTATAGTAGTGACTAATATATTTTTTTCTAATTTATTTATATTGCCTTTATAAGGGAAAGAGACATTCGAACAAAATTTTGATTACTCATTTTTTACTAACCACGAATTTGTATTTGAGTCAATTTAGAAAAAAATAGATACGTTTTTTTTTACCTATTAAGGCAGTAATTGCACTAGCCACCTCTGCTACAATGTTGCAGAAGTAAAATATAAATAATTATATTAAATGATTTGTGAATATATGAATCCCTGTTAGCCGAATTTCAGCCACGGCGGCCAATCTCAACGGAGATAAGCTACGTACACAGAAAATATTATAGTGCACACATATGTGCGCAATACACAGTAACACTCTCTGTTCCTTCACTTTTACAGTCCGGTGAGACGGCGAACCGTCATAACCAAGAGATCAAGAAAAAAATGATTTTTAATACGTACTCTACAAAACATACATTTTATAAGAGACGAAAAAACAATCAAATGTTTTTTTGCTTTAAATGACGAGACGAGCTTGCCGTTCATTTGATAGCAAGCGATATGACCGCCCATAAATAGTAGAAACACCATCCAACAATTTGAATTACAAAGTATTGTTTGGAATTCCACTGCGCTGGCCATTCTGAGACATGAAATGTTAAGTCTTATTATGTCCAGTAGTTATAATGTTCTTCAAACTTGAACACAATAATGACTACACACTGCTGCTTGGCGGCAGACATAGATATAGCGGTGGTAGCTAGCCAGGCGGACTCTCACATATGAACAACCACCGGTGATATTAAAACAAATTCGTCTAGAAACCTCTATCTGCTCATAAGCGAGCGGACATCAAAGTACGCGAACTGGGCCGATGAAACTTGAGGCTAACGAACTATTTTTAACAAATTAATTCATCTCAAGAAAGCTCCGACGACCGTGAAACGTTGAACAGTATCTGCAATTAGGAACGAAATAATTCGGTAAAATCATTTCTGTTTTACTAAAATTGATTCTTGTTTTGTCTATTAATGTTTTTATTTGACGATTAAAATTGAGAAATTTCACTTCTATAATGTATAAAGGAATATGCTTGACAGAAAAGGATATTTATTTAAAATCAAAAAATCTTTATATTTATATAATATTATAAAGTCCTCAGACGCATCTGTTTCTGAACCCGATAAACTCAAAAATTATCAAACGGATTTCGATTAAATTTCATATGGATATAGTTTGAGACCCTGGGACAGACCAGGTTACTCTTTATCCCGGGAAACTATATAGCGGGACTTTAATATCGATAAAATGTATTGACGCAAGCGAAGTTGCGACCAAAAGCTAATAGTTAAGAAACAATTTGCCTCTAGCAATTTCAGCGTTAAAGAATAAAATTTAATTTCAAACTATCGAAATTGAGTAATAATTTTTGATTCAATCTTAAAGTTTTGAATAAATTATGAAAGTTATCACGTTTCACGTTAGATCTTAAGATAACCGAAACGTCAGCGGCATAATTCAGTTTTTTAATACATCAAAAAATTACGTTTTGTAAACTTAAGTAAAATTTTAAAATTTTGAGCATTTAATGGGTTATATGAAGGTTATCAGGTCTTTAGCTTTGTTCTAAATTCTCTCACACATTAACCTGTTTATTTACAATTCACTAAACTATTAAAATAATCATATTAGATGGTAGAGTTTACCCAGGTTTGTATATCGGATGGCTGTTATTACGGTGGTACCTAACCAAACGGACTCTCACATATAAGAGACCTACCACCAGTAAATTAAACTTACCACCGTTTTCAATAAACAGTTTGAATCGCTCTTTCTATCCATGGAGAAAATGGACCAATCAGAATGAAGATTTTTGACAAGCTTACAAATAACTTAATTTTATTGGTTCAATTTGGGAATCGGATCGAGGGTTAAGATTGGGATTGTTAATCGCAAAACAGCCGAAAAACATTAGAATCTAGCGCTTTTGAATTGATTCTTGTTTCATGTGATAAACATATAATATACTCCTCCCTATCTTTCTATTTGATTAATTTCGTTGCGGGATAATGACATATTAATTTTCCCTGAGACTCGCCGAGCTTCACTGCTCGGTGTCATAAAATGCTTGCCACTGCCACTGCTGATCCTGGCTTACAGGAGTTGTAGTGGTGGGTGTGAGGGCGGGAAAGTCTCGTTAAAAACATATAATATAATATCCATATACATATATTGAGTCATAGGAAGTTCGGTTGAACACGTCACTTTACCTCCAAACTTATTTTCCAATTTAATTCTGTATTGGTTTGGACATTTCTCGATAACAAAAAGACCGCAATGTTGTGGGACTTTTGAATTAATATGCAGTATTTGGTAAAGTTGTGTGCGTGATGTTTAATAATTGTTTTATTTGGAGTTTAATTAAATATTTCACGTGAGCTTGTGAGAAAACTGAGTTTGGATTCTGGAATTGAGCTCAGGAAATTGCAATAATCTCGCCTCCATTACATGGGACGTAGCTGGTGAGATGTGGATGTTACACTGCCTATCCCAAGGTGAGATGTAAATGAGTTACAACTCTGTCTGTACCCCGAAAAAGAAAAAAGCGTGATGCTACGTTTACACGTTTGTGAGAATTTGAGCGTCATGGTTACTGTGTTTTATAAATAGTTTAGTGCTTGATGGAATTTAACCTCTCTTAGGGATTATACAGAAATGTTCAATTAAAAAAATATATCGATTGAAAGGGTAATCAACTTAATTAATATAATTTTTACATGTTATATTGAAAATATGCACTTTTTTCTAAGTTTTTTAACGTAGTTAAATTTTAAAAAAATATCGCTTAATTCAATTCCTTTCAATTGCCGATATGTTAAACATATTTCTACCCAATAGTGACTGTAGTTCCGTTTAAGAAAACCAATTCCCGCGCGACCTATTTTCAAATCGAAATACAATTGTCATGGGAAGACGTACATACGTTTCCGTCACCTCTGAACCTAAATGAAGAATTTACAAGCGAGAAGTTTATATATGTTAAGAAATATGTACTAAATGTACGTACGATAACAGTATATTTTAGTTTTATAAATTTAAATAGACTCCAAATATTACCAATTCTCTACTAATAATCTTAAAATAAAATTTAGCGTAAATTTTTATTTTTTATTTGACAGAACTATGAATTAAGTAAAATGAAACTGAGGAATTTTCAAATAGAAATCTCGATATGAGCCACGTAGTCACGAGCTTGTTATAACAAGTATATGTAGTTATAACTACCCGCAATCCTTCATAAGGTAAGCAAGAAAAGTTACATATAAAAAAAAATATAATTTTACTAAAAGATTTTAATATTAAAGGTAACAAATAAAGTTAAAATAGCGACCGAGGTCAATGATATGTTTTAATTTACTTAAAAGCATTTATTGCATTTATAATTTATGTCATTGTATTGTCGAATTTTACGTGATCAATTATTGAAAATGCAAGTTACTGATTTTCTTAATATTTTTTACGATGTGTAATATTTTGAGTAATATTTTGATAATTTTGCTTATATTAGTGTTTTATATATAACTTTAAGATAGCATTTTTTCGAATAAAACCATTATTCGTCATTAAAGTAATAGAAAATAGTCACAACGTGTTATTAGAAAATTACAATAAAATTACGTCAATTTCTCCTAACAACTACGATTTGCAATAATGAAACTTATTACACCAAAATCAATAACCATTATATGCGCGAACATCGCGTAAATTCTATTCGCGTCGCAGTTGTAATCGTTATGTTGAACCGGTGGGTATAAACAATGACAGCCGCTGTTTCCATTTAAATCTGACATCGTCGTTTTGGACTTAATCCAATGTTTACATGGACAATAACAAAGTCACGGTTTCAATGCAAATTGTATTTCAATTTATATTTTTCGGTTCGCGTCATGTTCGGCTTTGTCAAACGAATGATGGAATATGTTTTTCGGACTATCAAAATTTACGTATGATTCAAATGTCCACAGGTTCAAATCCTAAGAGCAAAGTATTCTAAAAAAATATGTGTATATTCTTTATGAATTATCGCTTGCTTTGGTGGTGAAGGAAAACATCGTGAGGTAAACTGCATACCTGAGAAATTCTCTATAGGAATTTTGAGGGGATATAAAGTTTACCAATCCGCACTAGGCTAGCGTGGTGGGCTAAGACCTAATCCGTCTCAGTAGTAGAGGAAGCCCATGCGCAGCAATACGACAGTATGTAATACAGGGCTAATATAATTCTACATAGGCTTTTCGTACAAACACCATTTCAGGGGTTGGAGATATGTATATTGTGATTAAAAACATTCCACGTTCACACTATTCACACTAAAACAATGTTACACTGAATGTTTAAAAAAACCATATTACATTTGAAGGGCCAGATCCGTAGATGCAAACAAAACATTGCGCTATATTTTTTTATTTTGTTGATGCCAAGCATTGCGTTGTCATGACGACGTATATTCACTGACATTATCCACGCGCAACGTGTAAGCGTGTTGTTCGCGCCAGCTTTAGATAATCGTTAATGTGCCATTTCACCAGCTACGTTAGCTACCAAGTCTCACAAAGCGAGCCTTTTACTCGACACAATTCCAGGCATACGCCTTTCCAAGAAAAAAAATCAAATAACTGAAGCCGACCCACAAACAACATTATTGCTAACTTTCAAGAACTAATTAAGTATGCTTAGTAGAATGGCATCATAAAAACCATTCTATATGTCAAACAGCTACATTGTACAACGTAAACGCTTTCCGTTATGCGAGTACCTTTAACAAGTATCGTAAAACATTTCAGCTTGAAAAGCAAATAAGGAATTAAAAACAACGTTTATGGGCAATTTGTAAGCAACTCGATTACGGGGCAAAGCCTTCCGAATCCCTTGTAAAATGCGACGCCGCTGCTAATGGTCTATTATTACCCAAATATAGTTCGTCGTACAGAAAAATACGACTTGAATTTATGATTCGGGAAATGAATCTTCCGTTCCACTTTTCAATGTTACATTTTGGAGGAAATTGACAAATTTAATTTGTTAAAGGCTTTATTGTTTCATAAATTTGAATTCGTGATTGAAATCAGCATAATGTTAGAAGACAAATGGTGTACGGATAAAACAGAAGTTATAGGTATCAATGGAGATAATATAAAATTAATTACAAGTACAATAACTGGGCACGATAAGAAATTATTTATTATAAAAACAAATAAAATTGCTGATATTTATAAGGAGGGAAATTTCTTTTGCAGTATTACAAGAAGATTAACAAACGGTTTATCATGTTATGTGAAAGTCCGCCAGGTAGGTACCACCGCAATGTTTATTTCTGTCACCAAGCAGCAGTGTGTAGTCACTGTTCTGTTCCGGTTTGAAGGACATTGTAGTCAGTGTAACTAATGGACATAATGAGACTTAACATGTCATGTATCAGTATGGCGAGCGCAGTGGAATACAAAACAATACTTGTAATTTAAAGTGTTGGCCGGTGTTTCTACTGTTTTGGACGAACAGCAAGCTTGTCTCGTAATTCAAAGTAATAAAAAATATACAATATACACGCCAGCCGATAATCATACCAAAAATAAATAGTACTTAAATAATTGTACAGAAGCAACAAAAGAATTAATCAAGAAGAACCACGTAAAACAAATGAATACGTGATTAGATTACACTGATTTTAACAGCAATTGTGACCGTTCCATCAAAGCCAACTTCAGTTAAGTAAGCAATTAATTAACTCGCGCCGAACACCAGTTGCATTCTGATTGCAGGAGTCGAGTGCCAATTACTTATTGTAATATTTAGCGGTACAATTTTTAAACTATTTGCGAATTTAAGGCTTTAGTAAAATCAATGTTATGACGTTAAAACTAATTTGAGTAAGTACGAGAAATTCATGAATTACATATTACGTTGATTGATCCCCGATGCGCAGAGGCAGTGGGAAGGGTACGTATAAGTTATAACGATTCCTGCCGGCTTCCCTTTTGCCATTTATGTAAAATCTAGTAATCGTTAGAACGATTTGCAGACGGCATTTATGCATTAGTACCTATATTTTGTGTCGAGTTACCTTTCGCAAATGTCACCCATCACCACTGCAAAGAGGGATATTATTATTAGTATATTTGGTAAGATATTAACATTTGACACAATAATTTAAGAATTTACATCCTGTTCTTTATTACTTACAGTCAAAGTTTTTATTTCTTTTGCCTAAGTTATTACGTTTGTGTTGTGGCTCTTCTGGTTTTTATTATTGTTGTTACTGGTATAAACACAGGCGCAATAATATTAGGATTGGTCAAATACGAGCTACTTTTACTAATTAATTTTTCTGTCCAGAAGTAAACTCCCAAAAATCATATGTTTTATTTTAATTCATGCCGTTCCAGAATGAGTAAAATTAGAAAGCGAAAAGTATACTAAAAAAGTTGATTAAATTGTTTTTAATACCATCATAAACTTATTATTAAACATAAACAAAATAACTATAATATAAACCACCAAATTCCTACTAAATATAGCGCATAAATGGCCAAAAATATACCTTGAAGAAAAATAGATGAGATACAAAAAGGGTTAGGGTTCCTGTTACTATACGCCAGCGTAATCACATGTCTGCCAATCTTGTTACTATCTTGTAAGGATGTTACACGTGTGTGGGTGGATTTCACGGCAAATTTAGGCTCCAGAAAAACTTTTTTGCGGAATCAAAATGAGGCCTGAGCAGGTATTTACGGTAGATATAAAGGTTTTTATATATTTATAGCTGAGTGTCCGAAGGGATTTAAATCTCGGAGGATATACTTTCTAAGGATATGAAGAATTTGAATACAAATCTTTGCTCTGATAGTTGGTTTGTTTCAAAAACACGCAAAATGACAAATAACTGACTAGGAAATTGAAACAAATACTTCTACAGTTTTATGGGGTAATACATATTATTACACTAGACATGTTTTTATATGCAGCACTAATAAAATAGCTATATATACGCTGAAAATATTTATTTATTATATATTAATATTGGACAGCCAGTTGTGGTTACAGTATTAAGTACATAACAATAAGTTTCAAAAAATATTCAAAGTTTAAAGCGATCACAACATCCACCATTTGCAAAACATTAGCAAAATATGGAACATTTACATCAAAACTGATGATCTTGATACTTTATTGATGAGGAAACCATGTAACACGAAACAATCAATTCTTTATTTCATCTCAAAAATGATATATTTGGCTCGACAACTCTTTTTTCGTGAAGTGAATTTGTCATCTCTAAGCAGCTTAGATATTACCTCTATAAGGTTAATACTCTCGTAATCTTCTTAAGATTATTGTCTAACTCATGTCAAGTGGGTGAATGAAATCCTAAATCTATTAACTAAAGGATTTTGGATTAATCTAGAATTATACATGCGAATGTTTTGGTCGGTCCTTTAACGTAGCAATGGAGCAACAGATCAGCGTCGTTTTAGCTCAAAAATAGTTTACGAGCCAGGAACGATAGGGATCACTATTTATACTGAAAAAAATCAGTTCCTATGGGCCTTTTATTCCTAGAAAATACTTTCACAGTAGCGGAACGGTGGGAAAAATCAAGTATATTTCTCGTAAAATTAAGTGTTTTCTATATAAGTAAATTAGTTTACACGTCATGATATGATTGCCTCTTGGCTTGGCAATGTTACCTCGTCATGGATATTTAAGGCAAAATTACGGAGCAGGTGCTTGGGTTACAAGTCAGCCTCAGGCATAGTACCAAACTCGCATCGCCTGAACGTAAAATGAGTACGAAACTGTTTCAACAGTTTATACTAAAAACTTACGTCGTCTACCGCTTAGCTAGCAAGTTTATTTATATAAGTATATGATTATAAAGAAGTTGGGAGTTTGCGGGTAATCTCTGACTTTAAAGATTCTTAAAACTTTGTGTTCCATAAGCTACACTTAAGTGACTTATATTTATTAAGCAAAATACTAAAGAGGGCGGATCTGCGAACTTGCATTACTTACATATAATTGTATATTTTGCTAAAATAAAAACACTTATAATAATAATATCAGCCCTGTATTATATACTTGCCCACTGCTGAGCACGGGTCTCCTCTACTACTGAGAGGGATTAGGCCTTAGTCCACCACGCTGGCCTAGTGCGGATTGATAGACTTCACACACCTTTAAAATTCCTATATAAAACTTCTCGGGTATCCAGATTTCCTCACGATGTTTTCTTTCACCGTTTATTGTATATATTTTTAACTTCATTCTTTAAGTGACATTTACAATACCCTTAACAATACAAAACAGACTCCCTTCAGCAATGAAAAGATGAGGTATCTATATTGATATAATGTTCTAATTTCATTAGCACGACTCGACGTCCAAAAAGGTACGACAGGCTGTTTATAGTTTAGTTCCTTGACTTTTATGGTATTATACCTATATGTATAATAATATGTATATGTATAAATTGTAAATAAATTAATATTATTATATATGTCAAATTTCTTCCGAATCTATTCATCGGTTTTTGCATTTACTATCACATATCTAAACATACTGACTTCTATTTTTAGTAAAGCAATATAAAGTAACAAATAAAAGCATTTGATTCATCTTGTTTGATTTATTCACAGTGATAAAATAAGATCCGTAAAGCTGAATTGATCTATCAGCCAGTCCCATTTTTTCTTTCGCTCTTATTCCTTATCGTTCCTATTAAACCATTACATTTAGAACCGCACATTTCGTTTTTAAAACCAGATCACTATCATTACACTTAGAAAATATAGTAGTTTTGAACTAAAAAGTCTAAGTGGATTGCCACTACAGACTTATAGACTATTACTATAAATTTAAGTAGAATTATTACGTTCTCATTGAAATGTAACTATTTTCCGGATTTTATCGCGTTTTTTATATTCTTTACTTCCGATGTTCCGAAGATTTTGCAGCCTTCATTGTCACGGGGCGCCACGGAGGTGTTGGTCGTTCGAAAAGTCAAAGTTACAACATCTAGTACATATTTCAACTGTAGTAAAATAGTATCTTCCAGAAAATAGTTTTATTTCAATGTCTAACATTCGCAGAAATAGAAATCATTATTACATTTTCTTTTAATAGTAAACCACGTACACCATAATGTCACTCTGCTACTTACTTCTCCATTATTGTTACTGAATACTGATCACTACAAAATATTTCTACCCTATTTAAAATCGATTCATTAATAAAATCGACTATAACTTCAGCAATTGTTACATTCATAAACACAATATTTAAAAAATATAAAAAAAGGAAATGCAAAGTTTTTGAATCTATTATTTCAGTGTGTGACATTCGCGTAAACTTAAACCATTAGGAACATCTGAGGTTAATCAAATCAATTTAGTATTCACAGTTATCGAACGCAATAACTAATTCTGTTCCGATACTGATATTGCCTATGTCACTATTGATTGGCATCTTGTAGTTATTAGAAATGGTGAACAGCTTACACAGCCTAGTTATTAGGTTGCTAGCATACAATTTACTAGCTTATGAAACCTAAAATTAAATCCAGTGGAGCATTTATTACGCCTTATATAAACAATACCTATGTGGGGAAACACTTTGGTTCGTTTAATATTTAACCTTAAACCTATAGACTTTAAGACATTGTGAGCTCATTCTGCGTAGGTCGGACTGTCAATAGCTAAGACAATTTAAACTGTATAATTGTAAAATGTAGGTAGATAGTGTAACTTTTACTTTTCGGATGACAAACAACTTAGTCCCCCGTGACTATGAAGGCGGCAGTCTTCGAGACGTCGGGAGAAAATTATAATATCAAAAACCACGACAATATTCGTAAAATAGTTTTACTTCAAAGTCCCACATTCGCGTAAACATAATAAATTATTAGTTACCTACCTATTTAATAATATTAGGATATATTATTATTTTAGAAGTTATGACAGATCATATTTTTATGAAGGAATCTTTCTTAAAAAAATATTGGTACCTAGATAGCTGAATAGATATATTTGCCCAATATAAACTTATCTATTGCATGGGAACAGTACCTACCTACCTACCCAATAACCACTACCAAGCCTAGAAGTTTAATCAATGTGTCATGATAAAAAAGTAATAAAACAGCGGGACGCACGCGAACCAATATTGTGAAGTGATGAAGAAATTTAAAAAAAGTCTCGTAAACGGACACATTTACCTACATAAAGATTAAATAAGCTCTTTCCCACAATGTAGGCAGTTGAACAACTCATTTATTTTTTATACCGGCACTGACCTCGGGCGGTTCTGCCTACATTTTATTTTCAGGTCAATTGCTACTTATACTCGATTAACTGTCGATACAGGAATCCAGCGGATTTTTTAGAGCTCTTATCAATCCTGAGGTAATTCAATCGTTTGTCTTAGATATGAATGGTGTCAGCTGTACGTCATATAAAATATCCAATAATATTGGTTTATGTACCTTATGCGTAAGATAATAAAGGTGCTTTAAATATAATTGATGAGAATTCTTATTGTGTTTCGTATGTACATGCTATTTACTATATATGGCAGACAGCTACAAGCCGTAGGGACTTAATATGTATGAAAGGCACACATCATGTAATTGTAACGTATAAATGTAAGTGCGTTAAAATAATAAACACAGTTGTCAATTGAGACTCGTTGGTTTTATTTCTCCTACAAGCACACATACACTTACTGGTGGCAGATCTCTGATATGTGAGAGTCCGCCTGCTTAGGTACCACCGATATACCTATTCTGCCGCCAAGCAGTAGTGCGTAGTCACTGTTGTGTTCCGGTCTGAAGAACATTGTAGCCAATGTAACTACTGGACATAGTGAGACTTAACATCTCATGTTGTAGAATGGTGGAAAAAGCAAACAATATTTTGTAATTCAAGGTATTGCACGGTGTTTCTATTGTTTATGGGCGGTCGCATCACTTACCATCAGGCGAACGGTATGCTTGTCTCGTCATTCAAAGCAATAAAAAAAACATACATAGCTACACATTGGTGACCCCAAACACGCCACGATAACACGTCCATAACTAACGCATCGCATATCAAAATCGCGCTATATGCATCAGAAATGAATCACCGATATACGTCGCAAACTTTAACCGTAATACTCAAGACAGATGAACCAACTGACATAACCATATTGACACTCTCTAAAGCAAGTAAAATTACAGAATTTTGGTCAGGAAATTCTAGACTTTGGTTTATACCAGTGGAAGAAATATATTACATTGAATATATATGTATGTATATATCTATCCCCTAATTTAACTGTATTTAGACCAACTTCTCTGATAGTTTTTTTCCCACGGTGAGTAAATAGACCCTTCGGAAACTTAAATGAGGAAATGTTCACCGCACTTTTCCTTATTTGGGGAGAAATTTCCAATTTATTTTTCCAATGAATACTACTAAATAAATTTACGCCTACTAACTGAATAGAGCTGCGATTAGTATGAGTCCATACTCAATAATAGTATGGGTATTTGGGACACATTTTCTGTAAAAACACTGAACTTTTGACAGACTGACGCAGTTGGTTTTCTGTAGTGTTGTAATGCTCTTTGCAGTTGGTCGTTGACAGTCGTCCTGTTTGTTGGTTAGTGTAATATTAGTGAAAGTATTTCTGTCTAATCCCGTAACGCGATCGTTTGGGACTTCGAATTCTCTAATTACTGTACTAGACAACATAACACGAAAAGGCCATGGGAAAAAGGACCTAATCCACAAATTAATCTGCTCTCAATGAATTACGTGATCCAAGCCCATAAACTTTCAGTACTAAAGCGAGTTAATAGCTATCTCGAGATATATCCTCGAGTAGATTCACAAAGCAGAAAAAATACGAGGCCAATAAAATTCTACTAATGGGTACGTAGAGAATTTAGTAAAGAGAATAAACAAAAACCATTTGTAATGGTCTAAGTGAACGAAATGATTTATGTTTGATATATGTTTAGTTTCAAAAGTATACTACAAAGACCTGGAATGAGAATATATTTTGGCATCAATAATGAAACCTATAAACGACCTGGAATGAAAATATATTTGGTATCAGAAAAATCAGGCGCTAACTCTTCAAAAGCTTTGCATACGTAAGAAGATTGATCATTTTGCCGTATCTTGAACGTTGTTAAGAATAACGTATAGAAATAGTGAATCGTGATTATAATGCCTTTGTTAGTTCAACTTTATATGCAATAGAATGGTATAAATAAATCATCGATACTAGCTTAGTTATTAGTGCCATGAATAGTAAGTATAAGTATTCATTAATTGAATTGCTTTCAACGGAATCTAAATTGGAAGCAAAGGTATTCATCTCTATACTATTAATTTAAGCTGAAAAGTTTTTTTTGTTTGAACGCGTTAATCTCAGGAACTATTGATTCACATTGAAAAATTCTTTCAGTGTTAGATAGCCCAATTATCAACAAACATCACAGCAACAGTCTGTGATGAAATTGGATGTGTAAATAGTTAGAGAACCTGGGTACGACATATGATACTTTCTATCCCGGGAAAATATTATATAGCTGGACTTTTATCACGGAAAACTCTTACACACGAGCGAAGACGCGAGCAAAAGCTATTTTGCTCAATCGTAATTTTCAAACACCTAAATACTTTAATACTTTAACTACCTATATTTTATTAATTCAATTGTATTGCATTGCCACTTACGTTTGGAATTCGTTCTATATCTTGTCGTTTTTTTCAAACTTCCTTTCAATTCTAAATTTAAAAAAATCTCAGAAACCCTTCCTACCTTTTTATCTCTTTCAGAGAAATACGTGCCTGCGACGTAAAATAACTCCACTAAACCCGGTCCGATTTTTATAGATTTTTCAAAACGATAAAAATCAAATATCGACACCCGATACTTTCCCAATACGTTTGCGTTGCTTTTATTTCGTCACAGTAATGTGTGGTTACGATTTGGTATAAATAGAGTTTCTTAGGACGTTACCATATTGGTAAAGGCACTTACTTCCTCAAAAGATTATAAAAATAATTTATGGAGAAAATAAAACAATATTCTAAGCCCAATTAGCGTAGTTAGCAATAGGTAGTTGTGGAAGATTCGTTGGAGTTCAATTAAATGTATTAATATTTTTTGGATAATTTTATTCAAATATGTTTGTGTTTACTTACTGGCTACTAGCAATAGAGATCGCTACAAATCAATGATCTCAGTAATATCTATTAGATGAAATGTAATATGTTGTCAATAGTTTCATGACTATTGGCACTCCTCAAACCCAAATTCTCTCAAAGCAAATACGACACTATAAACATTGCAATTACTTAAAATTAATCCTAATTTATACCTATTCTATAATTCACTATCCATTAATATAGTCCCAACAAGCTCAGCATGCATCTAAAAACACCTTAACCGAAATGCTCCCAAATTCACCCGAAGTAAATTTGGGGCGTAACATAAATTCGGCAGCTAGATATTTTACTATTTCTCCCACCTATATGATTTTAATAATTTTGTTTCATATTAAAATGTTAAATTAGCGAATAAAATACTGACTGACTGCTTATGTGGCGTAGTTGTATTACGAAACGACTGCAGCGCTGAGATCTCCGGTTTGATCCTTTGATCGGGCAAAGTGATATTGGGTATTTCTACACCGTATCAGCCCGGAGTCTGGAATTTGTGTCCGTTATGGCGATAGGCTCTCCACCTACACATCATGGGACGGAATTCACATGGCGGATGGTGAGTGCACTAGTTGCGTCTCTGCCTACCCCTTCGGGGGTAAAATACATCACAGTATGCGCGTGTGTGTGTGGCAAGAAAATAAAACACCTTTGGAATTATCACTTTTGCTTTTTCGTTTAAAAATTTACGGTGTCAGTGCAATTATTTTTTTTTTATATTTTACCACAACGTCGCGGCGTTTGTTTACTTTCTTAGTCAGACAATAATTATTATATATTTGTTTACTATTATTTGATTTACTGTAGCAGGAAATCACTGCACGCTAGTCGCTTCCAAAAGGTCTGTCTGGAATTCTTTGGAGGCCTATGTTCGACCGTGATCATCCTGATGAGAAAATACCAGTTGCCATTACCTATGATTGTCATTTCTGGTGAACGTCAAGCGTCAGATTATTGTGGTAACTTGCAATTGGGCACATAGATGAGCCATTACAATCCGTAGGGACAGAATATTGGATGTGGTTATATTGCATTGGCCGTCAGAAGCGACCACAGTAAGTATGTTATGGCTAACGCTAACTGCATCTTCAAGAGGTTCGTAATTTGAATTCTATCAAATTGTAATGTGGTTATGAAATATTGCTATAGTAAGCTACATTTTCTCCTGTTAATATTTATTGGACGATGGTGGTCACTAAAAATGATATACTTAATTTCATGTTTCTTTTTTATTGCCTTTGTAGGCAAACGTGCACGCGGTGAACCTGATGGTAAGCAGCATACGCCGCCCATGGACTTTGCAATGCCAGAGGCACAGCAAGCCGTTGCCTAGCGGGAGGTGAGCAATCTTTTTTAAGCCTTGTTTAAAGAAGGACAAGTCGTAGTGCTTGGGGAACATAGATGCAGGTAATTCATTCCAAAGTTTGCATACTGATGTTTTTTTAATCTCTTCATTTCTATCTTTGCAATCAACCATACAACCTAAACCTCTACCTACCTTTGGTTAAAATATTAAAGCTTCTAGAAACTTCAAACTATATACATAATGGACAAGAAATAGTAGACAGTATTTCTATAAACACTTTCGCATTCACGACCTGTGACATTTTACGAAAATATCATCCCAAATTCCCTCTCTCAAACTACACATATCGAATGTTAAATGTTAAATTTTAGAGAAAACTACGTTGAAAAAGCCGCATATTCACGGAATATGCAAACGCCAGGTAATTTACTTAAAACTGATTCAGCGTAAAATGGAAGCAAAAATTTACCAAAAGCGCTTCTGCTTTATTGAATAACAATGTTATTTTATGTTGAATCGAGAGACAAGCAAATCGTTCCCTATGAGATGGTTATTATCACGACACTATAAAGAAGCAACAACAACACATTATGGTTGAAAGTCTAATTGATTTAGCAACATTGTTTTGCTATATTTATACACATTTGGAAGCAGTGTATCTTTATAAGTAGTTTAATTTTTTTGAAAAAACACTTCCGCGTGTATCTCTAATTAGGTTTCCCAGTAACCATGAAGGCCGCAAATGAATTCGATACATCGGGAGAAAATTATAGTATAGAAAACCGTAATAAAATCTGAAAAATAATTTTATTTCAATGTCTAACATTCGCATAAACATAATAAATAATTATACATTTGCTTACTAAAAGCATGTTTCCATAAAGTATTTCGTATCTCGCGTATTTCCAAATAAATTGATATATATTTTCGAATCAGGAGCATCAGGAAACACTAAAAGACGCTGCAATGCACACCTCGCGACTTTCTTTAGACAAATTCTAAGATCGAAAACTAATATAACCTAATTAATCTTCATGACTATTTCCATAATGTCTCATTTGTAGCTTCAATGGTATATAAATTATTAAATGAGACTTGAAAGATTATATTTAATTCATGGTAAAAACGAATAGCGTTCAATTAATTATTTCAGTCAATATAAGTTGATAATACTTTTCAAAATGAATATTGAATTAACTTTATTATTTTCAACGGCAAACTCTTCAATGTTGTTTGAATTATTCATGTTATTGTACATGTTAGCTTTAAAACTTTCTTATTCTCTGCTTAAATGATGCGAGAAATTTTCATTAAACAATTTATGTTTGCATCTGCATGAGTTTCTTTATACCTGAAGATAAAAGTAGGTGGTAAAGTAATAATATATAATAGTGTAATAAATTAGACATGAAAAGAAAACTATTTTTCGGATTTTATCGCGGTTTTCCATATTTTAATTTTCTCCCAATGTTTTGAAGACTTTGGGACTTAGTCCCCCCATGACCATAAAATTCGAAAAATACTTTTATTTCAAAGTTTGTTAAAATCTTATTAAAACTACACTAATTAAGGACTAAAGCAATTAAAATTCATAATTTTTGTAACACAATTAACATTTCTTTTTGAATTCTGATGCTTTGAAAATTTCAAAACTGCCTCATAAATAATGCATAGCTTTAACCCGTTGATTCTAAAGCGTAAAATATTGAGTGAATTCCTTTTAAAGGGATGGGTAGAAATGTTTCAAAATAAGAAAATAATTTTAGCTCCTATATAATAAGGGGCGAGCCATTGTCGAAAATCAAAAACAAAAATCGAAAATTAGTTGAAAATGAAACATAACTTTCAACAATATTATCGGAAATTTTAATGGAAAATTAAAATATAAACATCCGCTATATAATCTGAAAACTCGTCTGATTTCTATGTCTAACATTAGCGTAAACAAAAGAAATCAATACAATTTTTTTTTAATCTTTCTCCTAATGCAAATGATTTGGGTAAACAAGGTCGAAAAATCGCGTTAATTTTGCGAAGCGCTGGATTTAATGCTCAACAAGGATCAATCAGGTTTGATTGACGGATCAATTAGCGACTGCCTGCCCCTGATAACGATTGAGCGGAATATTAATGTAGGGATTACTTCATTAGCCGAATTAGAAAATACTCTTACCCACTAAGGTAGTTTGGTAGTAACTTTTGGTTAGAACGTGGTGCGACTAACAAAGGACGTAATGGAGTGTTGTACGCCAATTTCGTTGTTTTTAGGTGAGAGTGGTTGGTTCAGTACTTATGTTTGTATTTATTTTGACTAAGAAATTGGTTTTATAATCTTTAGAACCTCACGTTTGTATATTTTTATGAACGGTATATTTGAAATTACTTGATGCGTTTTTCAACATATCGTTAAGGTATTTAGCCATCTTAAAATATTTTAGGTAAATTAGTTTCAAGTGTATTATACCTACCATAAAAATACTGTATACGTAACAACATTCAATATATACAATCTGAGTTTATACAATTTAAAAAGTCCACGATAAGAACAAATTCCAGCGTGACCTTATCAAATTATAAAACATTATCAAAGTAACTGGTTTTAGTCTAAAAATGCATCTTGTCTAGTGGATGCAATATCACTACCGCTCAGACTTAAGGGCGCCTGTGCGGTTATATTGCGGTCACTGCTCCTACGATATCACAATAAGCTTCTGGAAAGATGGAAACGTAGAACCATTTCCAAACGTAATCCTTGATGACAACTTCATTCACCAGAAAACCACCTCCACTGCCTTATGCATTAATTTCCTAATACAATATAAACATACAAATGCCTTTACAAACTTTGACGAGTATACTAATACAACTGATTGAGATGCTTGCCGAGTACGGCGAATAATGACGATGTCGAGTGTGTAAATATCTTATGATATAATTGTTGCTCATAATTCATAATTATATATTAGTCCACCTGCAAGGTCGACAGACGACTTGATAGAGGTCGCAGTAACACACTGGATGCAGGTCGCTTTCGACAGGTCAGGAAATCTTTAAGGGAGGCCTATGTTCAGCAATGGACTTTGTGTAGCTGATGATGATGATGATGATGATGATGATGATGATGATGATGATGATGATGATGATGATATTCGTATACGAATTACTCGCCAAGTTGTTCGTCAATAGTCTAAACGAGGCATTAGAATTGTCAGCCTTTCACTGGATAGCGTAAACTCGCACAATTTATTTATTTAAAGCTTAAACCATTGCATTGTTTGAACACAATGCCTACTGATTACACGGTATACCGATATTTGGTTTTAAAACATTTTCGTTACAAACATCGCTTTCGAATATTGAAATTGGGAAAGTTTGTCAATTTAGAGGTAAAAAGGGTCCTTTAAATAAATAATTGTTTACTCAAAGTTTTGTTCGGCCTAGATTTTGTATACACGGATTTGTTGGCCTACTTATATATTTAGGCTAGTTGGTTGTTGAGCACGTAGCTTTTATTGGGGTTGTAGAATAATAAATGAAGTGCTTAAAAGAAATAAACCGATAATTAGGCTTTACAATATTTCGGGCGGTGGAGAGAACCAAACGAACACCAAAATAAACGATTATATATAGAAATACATCTAGAATGATATATTACTTAAGTTTATGTTATGCGACGAGTTTATTCTATACATATTAATTGTTTTTGCGACTCCGATGCATAAAAAATATCTTCAGCAATCAGTAGTAGTCGAGATTATCTACTATAAAAACGTGTACCGATCAAAAATTCTCATTAAAATTAGTTCACCCTTTTCAGAATACCAGAAAAACCAAAAAAAAAAACCGACAAAAAATGTAAAACACACGTTTAGTTATGGTAACATGAATGAATAACTAAATAAATTTACCAGAAAAAGTAAACATTTTTACTTTATTTAGTTTTATGAAAGAGAATTGTGTGAAAGATGTAGCAACATTTTTCTTATACACAAATGTTATATGTTTAATGGTATTCACACCAGATCGACTCTCAAATAACCCAACAAAACTCATGAACACAAATGATAGCATATTTCGGCTATATAGACTTTAACTTGCCTCAAATTAAACACTACGCAGTGAAGGAAATAAGAGTATTTTTTTTATTCTGCCACGTCAAAGTCACCCCGCTATACCTGATCTGCCGTACTAGGCTCAATAGCGGAATCAAAAAAAACTTGATTTTTATATCGTCAGATAGCTTAAAGAAATGCCCATCCAATGAACTTGCCTAAATAACGGTATCTTGTTTAAAACTCATTAAAAAATCCTTAAAAGAGTTTCTCTATCTCAGTTTTACATACAAAACTCAGATACTTTTGCGCTTAACATGGCAGTGTTGGTAAGTGGAGTGGAGTCCAGTAGAATGTCAACTGATGAGAAATGATTACCCGTCGAATTCGACACAATTATACATCACAAGATATGTACTCTAAAATACATGAAAACTCCCATCCAATCTGCTCAAAGCCTAATTGCATATAAAAAAATACACAAATGTAAAAATACATACCAACACAACCACTCAAATCTAAGTAAAAAGTTACAACCAACTTCTTAATAATAATGAGCTTGTCAGTTACAAGTTTTGGCAACTTAAGAAACTGTGGTGTTCCTACAGTACTTTTATATCATTTAGTCTGGTAATTGAGTTTTTAAGAGGAAAAAAAGACAAAATTACATGTTCATGAGATTCTTATATGTTACTGACAGCTTAAATGCAAACAAATGCAACGAATTAAGGTCAGTGATTTCATTAATTATAATTGGAAATCTTAATAAAACTTTTTTATTTTATTTTATTAAATAAGATACAAAGACATGAGTATGACATCAGTTTACGACGGCCACTTCACTAAGCTTCAGGCTCAAATCGCAATAGACCAAATAAGAATTAACAATATGCATACATTTTCATAAAATGATATTCAATGCATCATTGATTTTGTAGTAGAGTGTAGGGTGCTAGTTTTTTTTTTTTATATAATAGGTCGACAAACAGACAAGTGGGTAATTGGATGTTAAGTAATTTCCACTGCCTTTAAAATTAGACCAGATCTGGCAATGAAAATTGTGACTTTCTCGATTTGAGGTACATCGATTCCTCAAATCCTACTTGAAATTTATCTTCGACTAGTTGACCCGAAGACGTTGTCCCGTCTTAACTATGAACTTGCAGCGCGCATTCTGTCAATCGCTGACAGTTATTTCAAACAATTGACAGATACATAAAATTAATATTTTCGTTAAGTTTTCTTTAATTTTCTAATTTTCCGTGCAATTTTTTGAATTTTTTCTTTCATAAGAATCTTCTCCTGACAATAATTAATACAACAAAAAAAGAATTAGCGAAATTATTCTATCAGTTCACGCGTGATGCGATGACCAAGGAAAATAGATATTCATTTTTATATATAAAGATATTGCGGTGAACACGCGCCCTATCGATCAGGCACAGGTGCATTAAACCCCACAACATAATTGAAGAATATGTAAAAGAACAATTCTTTGCATAATTTTATTTATACTAAAAAATCTTTCTTAACATATTTTTTAAACAGGCTCGAAGAAGTGACCCCAATGCATCTGGTGGTAAGTGAAGTGGGGTCCAAGAGAATGTCGACTGACGAGAGATGATTACCCCTCGACAGTCGACACAATTATGTCGGCCTGTAAGAACCGGATATACACAGGCTGATCCCGGAGCGCAACACACACATGGCCACTATGGTGCCCTATGGCGGGTTTTAACACCTTATGTACGGTGGTCGCTATCTGGGCAGATATAAAATAATTCCTACCACCAGCAAAAACATTCCAACATTTCGCCAAGTTTTATTTGTAAAAGAATCTTCGTGGTGCAGTATAATGCTGAGTAAAACAAGTTTTACAACTCATTTTATCGTCTCAATAAAATGGTAAAATAGATGCCATCATGCCATTTGTATGATTGTAAGAACCTATCGCGTTTACTTAAGATCCGTAAAAGGGCCCATACATTTTAGACCCCATAAAAACGTCGCCTGTAGAACAGATTGGATTGCGAATGATAGTCTTGAACGAATTCGTTTTATGATATAATGAAGTTATCTGTTTTCAACGTAAGACTGCAATTTTACGGTTACGATTGTCAGTAAGATGAAAAATTTATGGAGTGTTTCATGGGAGCTAATCAAATCTCTCGTCGAATGTTGATTTATCACAGCGTTTTACGACTACGTATTCCATGTCTTATTCTTGTATTAAAGTTGTTATTCAGATCTTGTATCAAGAGATATCATGTTTTCCCTTTTAAATTATACACGACGTATTCTTATGAATACAAGGATTTTCTTAGTACTTAAAATTTGCATTTTAAATGTGCTGTAGAAAGAAGCACCTTGGAGAATATTCCATTGTTCTATGCAGTTTTGTATTTGGAAATATGCTAAAATATACATGTTTCTTGAAAAGATATATCTCATCAGTAATCCACAACAGTACCGAGTATTAAAAATAATATTAAATTAATATTTTAGCAATATATTTGAATTTATGCGATGATATTCGCTAAAGATTAAATAATATTAATTTGGACACCAATGAGACTGAATTAAATTAAAATCCAAATCATAATGCCGAATTATGAATGCACGTTTTCATTCATTCTACTGAAAACAGAATAGAAGCTAAAATCATACCGATTAACGATCTCGAGAAAGACTAATACCGTTTATAAAAATATAAACAACAATTACTAATATTCTTCTTATAAATCTATTTTACCACGAGTATGCGACAGAAGGCAGCTTAATGGCAGTGGTTTCTTTTTTTAAATTATTCATTCTGCGACTCTCGAAGTCCACACTTCAATAAACGGAAATCACAGTCGCTCATAGCCGCATCGAATCGTGCGTTTGAGCAAGTCATTAAAACTATTCTAAATATAGTTCCCATAAGCTGCAGGATTTCTACGACCTTCAAACGAAAGTAATGCTGCAATGCGGTAGGAATCACGCTACCATTGTTCTGTTTTACTGCAATTCCAAGCAAATTTGCCTCGAGCGACCTTGATGGATCAAATGTTTAGATACCGTTTGATATAAACAGTACATTTATCTATTATAAAGTTTGGATAAGTACGCGTTAACTCAGTTTATAATGTATTAATACGTCTAGACGCACAGTAAATGGTATCTGCATACATAATATCAGTTTAACGACAGTTTACTTACGACTTCTAAAGTAATAGAATATGTATACGAGATTTGAGATGTAAGCGAGACAATAAATCATCTAATGATTATACAGAAGCATACATATATCGTAACTAAACTTTTAGAATTTAAATAACCTATAACTTTAGAATTCATGCGCCTAGATATCATAGATAGAACAAGTATTATAGAAATAGTAGAATTTAGTACAGATAAAGAAGATTCTATAATTACCGAGCATGCTGATGGCGCAGAATGGGCACCGCACGTCGTTCCCGCTGTTGCTGCAGCCAATGCGCTGCTTCCTGGCACCTGGTAGAAAAAAGAGAAATATTCTCATGCAATTCTACCAATCACATGTCAATGAAGGTGTAATATCGTTATCGATTTCAACAATATATCTTTATTCTCCTTTGTAATACATGTAATACAAAACATTTTAATAAATGATCAGAAATAACCTTAATCATTCTTAAACTTATTTTGTTATGTTAAATTGTACGCTATTAGTGAAATTAACAACCTAATTATAGAAACTATGTTGGAATGACAGTTAATATCTATTTCCGGTAGTGATATTACCACCTACATCATTTGTCATGAATATACATATGTCTTGTGAGCAACGTAATTATTAATCAATATTAATGATGACAAATATTTGATAGTCCGTAAAGTAAAGGTCAATAATGCTTACATTATACTGGTAATTAGGGTATCCATAAGACTATTCTACTTCGAATAAATAGGAATACTATTCTTAATATAAGATACTACATGGGCCAATAGAAATCTAAAAGAAACTATAGCCAGAATAAACAAATCCGAACGTGTCTAAATACAATATTACAGAAGAAATTGGAAAGGCTATTTCTAAAAGTCGTTAGTGCTAGGTATTGAACACACCATTTCTCGATCCTAAAGCGACGTTGGCGTGTGTGATAGGCACTTTTCCACCTGTCAAATTATATCAGTTACTTCGAGTATGATAATCATTATTGATATACACAATGGATTACTTTTAGTATTAAGATATACTTTTGCAATGTCATTTCTTATTGAATACTCATCAGTTTTACAACTATGAGCTTCTGCTTAATCTTATCTATGAGTTTTATTATTTGTTTTTTTTTTGGGACTTTTATTTTGCCGACGCAGCGTGATAACCTAATTTGACACTACACCTAATGCTCAACTTATATCATTTTATTCAAGGTTACCTTTAGTTGTTCTTGTTTGTAATCTGGCTGGTATGGTAACAGCATTCTGATCTTGCCCCATCGGTTGAAGAATAAAGCAATAGCGCCAATCCAAACGATCAGCACCAAAACCACGATACCGATCTCCACTCCTCGTATCTGCAAACAAATTAACCTCTGAAATAGTTGCGCAATTTCGTACTAATGGACCCTAATTTCCTTACAATGGTAAAATAATCCAGATTATAAAGTCGGGTCTCATTGTCACTTAGGAGATATAATAGCAAAGAGGGTAAATGGAGACAAAGGACATTGTTAATGTACACAATTATGATTAGAAGTAAGTCGACCATAGCTTAACTAAATATCTGATTAATTGCTTAGCGACAATTCTCTTTAGTATAAGATTCATTTGGGTCGCTTCTAATGAAAATACAACAGTAGACTCTATGTAAACAACATAGAAGTCAACATTAGTAACCATTGTGTCAGGTTACGAAGCCAATTAGGTGCTTTGTGATACCCAGTTTAAAAACTAGTGTTTCAGATTGTCAGGTATTCTGCTTCCAACTCCTTTGTTATGTACGGAATTAGGGCAGCTTTGTACTTCTGTATACGAAACACTTGTTAAAAAGTATCTCTTTTGTTTCATACCTCGTTAGTGATTACTTTTTGCGCTAGATCATCAGGTATATATTTTGCAACACTGTTTAAAAACTTGCAAATACTAAATATTATACTACATAAGTTATGTTTTATGACATAAGTCAAACTAAATAATATTCGATCACTGCCCGACATAGTCATCTTTAAAAAACCATGTGTACCAGCAAAAATTACATTAACATTCTATTCCACATCTTCATGATTTATTTCATTAAGAAGGTCGACTAATTTTCTACTACTACGTAATTTAAATAACACCCCTCTCATTACGTAAGGCATTGGAAATAAATACATTGACCATTCTGTCTAACGCATAGAACCTACCCTACAATTCTAAGACTAATAAAATATATCGCAAATGCAAATTTTTAACCAATGATAGTGACGATAGCTGATAAAAACTCCAATAGACAGCAATACCACTGAATCATTTCCACTGTTTATGAGCTCGAATGAGTTTTTCGTGTACTGTCAGTCCTGTATCTTATTGTTTATATATTACCGTTGGGAAGGTGGGCGACGGGTCGGGGGGCGCCACCGACGACCGGGGGGTTGCGGCCGCCAACCCCCCATCCTGCTGCGGCGATGTACGCGGGGGCTCTGTACATACACGATACTGGCATTAGGAGCGAATAACAGTTAAATATTTACTTAATGCACTGAAGTAGATTAAGACGCTTCGTCGGTGAATTTGTAGTATGGAAGTCAGTCACACATGATACAAACTTTAAACGTCGTGAAAAATAAATTAATAATTTTAAAACGGATTCATATCATTAAAGAATCAAAGACCGCAAAGAATTGTTTGTGCAATGATATTTAAATCAACTGATCAGTTAAAAACCATTTATAAGCTGTTAGCACTTCACTGACGACAATTCGCTGACGAAGAAAATAATTTTGTCATTTTCAACTTAATGACAGAATGCCTGACAACGTTTTAAGCATAAATCATTCAATAATGACAATGATAACACAAACAATTCTTTTCTTTACTAGTTTATTGGTGGTATATGTACATAAATATCTATAGATAATGTTCTAAATGATGAAAGTACCTACAAATACATTTGAATTGTATGAACATTAATTCTTCCTTTCGTCCACGATAGGTAACGCAAACAATTCTTTTCTCTGACAAGTTTTTGGTGGTACAACATCTACATAGACATCTATAGATAATGTCCTAAATGATGGAAATACCTACAAATACATTAGAATTTTTTAAATATATCTTTCTTTCGTCCCTGCCGTTCTTCGGACACATCGAATTACATTGTAAATTCTAAAATTAGAGGTTTCGACGTATAGCTGGCACGAATCTCTGATTGAGACATCGAATGCAAACGGTTCGAGTATTGACGTATCATCACTATAATAAATTTACATGCCTTCCGTATCAACAACATACTTTATTTTAGATAGAGGTGTCAAACATAATATATATTTCAGCAGCTACGATAGCTCCTGTGTAGTAGGGGGCGAATAACCTAATATTACTTTACCTGATCCAAGAATCGAACGCAAGATCTTGAGGCTAAACAATCGTACCGCGTACACAATACAACTAAGCCATCGAAGCAGTCAATTACTTATAGTAATAATCATCGCAGAATAATAAGTACATCAAATTTTTATTCAATAGCCGATGTTATTGTCTACATGAATACATATAAAGATGGTTTTGGGTGAAACAAAGGATTCAATTAGTTTTATAAGTTACCAAAAAAACACAGTAATACACTGTTAAGGAGAATAAATACAATTGTCCATACAGTTTATTAGTTTCGTCCACCATTGTTGAGAAAAGCCGTCTTGGGGCTATAGATAATACTCAGTATCGCTCTTAAGTGCGATATCTCACGACGTTATTAAGTTACAGTCTGCATCTTAATATCGTCTGTAATTAATAAACAAATATTAACTACATCAAGTGATATCTTAAGTGATTAAGACGAATTACAATCTAGAGACGATTGGTTATCATTGGACTCCTCCAAAGCCTCCGCTTTACATATGGAGGGGTTTTTGCAAATGTATAAATTAACGCATACTTAAATTATTTTTTTTTATATTGATTAATTTAGTATATACATAAAATTCATATTGATATTTTTGTAAACTCAGCTATTTGCGAGAAATTAAAAAGCTTTTGGATTTTTATTTATTAATAAGCGACCACTCAGCTGAGAACCGGTGCTTCAATTATAACTCAAGATTTCGTTATTAAACCTCACAATTACACCTCAAATGTCTACTTACATTGCCCCTAGTGCCTACACGGTATTGCGAAAGGAACATATTTCAATTTGCTCAAGATATTGTCACTCATGTAACGTGGGCAGCTTATATAGGTAACACTTACATTGTCCCACTGCTGAGCTTACTCATTTGGTAACATAAATATTATAGCATAGAATTTAAGATTTATGTAATCTTATAAGAGTAATGAGCCAAAAGTCGTGTTACATGCGCTTAGTTCTTAAACCCAGTAAAAACAAAAAAACGTTATTTAAATAGAAAAATCGTTATATTTTCATATTTATTTGCCTTTACTTAGAACTCCAAGGTAAACTTTTCACCTTCTTAAATACAGTATAAAATAATCTAAAAGTTATTAAATAGACACACATTCTAAAAGTAAATATTCAAATATTTCTCATCCAATATTGGATACCTAATATTTCGATAAATATTTCAACATCGTACTTCCAATAAAATTCATTTCACTTCACGCATATTGTGTTAACGTAAATATGGCCTGTTTTCTGTTCAGCTTAAATTACACATTACACAATCCATTATCTCGCTCCGTAAATCTGTTGTTAATAATTTGAAAATAGATAAAACAAACTGGGTTTCAATAATTCATACTAATTAACCTGTATAATGAGAATGGAAATTGCGATTCAATTAATATGAGCTAAACGGGAATAATTGTGGAACAATAAAGTACACAGAAATAGCTATGGAATATTATGCTTACTCTTGTATCCCTTGAGTATTATAGTGATACAACTAAAATTAAACTACTTTTCGGATTTAATTGCGGTTTTTTATATTTTAGTTTTCTCCCGACGTTTCGAAGACTGCAGCCTTCATGGTCACGGGGGGGGGTGGACCAGAAAACCGCCATAGAATCCGAGTAGTATAATTTTAATGTCTAACATTCGCGTAAACATGAGAAATCATTAGTGATACAACTGTTAAATATTGCACAGAGGTTCTTAATTTAATTGTTGATAGGTTTCTCGAGATTTGAGAGTTCTACTGGGTACCACAAATATGTTTTCTTTTTCCGCGAAGCAATAATATGGCCACTGTTATATTCAGGTTTGAAGGAGTAGCTCTTGACTTGACATAACTTGATTCCAGCCGGATTCCTTTTCGTAACTTATGTAATAAATCATTATCATTGGAATGATTTGCAAACAGCATTTATGCATATTAGTAATACCCATATGTTGTATCGGGTTCTCTTTCTGAAATTTGGTATTAAAAAGTAATTAGGCAACGATACGCTATAAAATGAAAATCACTCATTTTGAGATACGATAATTTATATAGGAGCCATCGATATGTGAAACAATGAATTCGCAGAAAACTAACGCGTTTCACAATAACAAACAACAATTACTTAACCAAGAAATTAAATCTACGATATATTGAATTATGAAGACACTCCAGTAATGAGTTAATGATTGTGATTGATACATATGATACAATTGTTGCTCGCGTCTACGCCTGCATGGAAGAGAGTAAGTTTAAGACAATATTAGAAAAATAAAACTATCATCAGATAAAGTAAATAATAGAATTTTAGTCTACAAAAGATTATCGAAAACCACATTCCAATAATATCTTTCATTACAACGTTACAACTGAGGAATTTCAACCGATCATTTGTTCAACTCGGTGGTGAAGCAACTAACCGCTTGGATTTAGAGCTAAAAACATGGCGCAGTGGCTCGCTTTTGCGGTAATTAGAAATGGTCGAAATCACTAACACGCCAATGTATATCGGCTACGCATTATTTCTAACATTGAAGTAACGCTAGTTATTTTTTACAAAAATTGATAGAAGATATTTAAAGTTTCATTAAATATAGTTATACTAATTTTATTATACTATTTTGACGATCACCTTATCCAGCCCTCTGACCATGAAGGCTGCAAAGTCTTGAAGAAGTCAAGAGAAAATTCAAATATAAAAAACCGTGATAAAATCAAGAAACTAGTTTGATTTCAATTTTTAATATTCGTGTAAACATAAGAAATCATTACTATCATTGATTATTATTTAGCCTAGTAGCGCATAGTAACGTCACTAGAACTGATATACCGTAAAGTAACAGAGACGAAAAGGGTTTAAAACCAACAAATATAAATATACCATCTCTGTCGACTTCATTAGACATGGTATAAATATAATTATTAATAGTATTTATGAAAAAGGTATCAAGTGTGGTGAAAGGGAAGAAAATTTCACCCAAACGGACATTGTACGTTTCGATAGTCAAGCATAATTATGCCAGCCTATGGAATTACTTCTTCTACTTTAGTTCTAGCGTTATTATACTTTAGGAAATAAGGTAATCGTGTACAGCCAAATTGTTCTCTAGCTTAACGTAAAGGTAAACTCTCATAAGGTCAGGGAGGGAGGGTCAGCGTTCCTGAAATATGGGCTAACCAGGTAAGTATGAAAAAGTTATGCCAGAATTAATCTCTAATCTTCTTAATTTGTACATACAAGAAAATTAAACAAAACTCCAAAACCACGGTGTGATCTAGACCAATTGTTAATCCCTGAACGCACAATGCCGATCTAAACCATCTCAATAAGCCACAAAACGAAATGTCGATACCAATTTTAGAAATCGGTCAGAGCACTCGACAATGTACTTTGCACTCCGCATGATTCGAGAGTTTGAAATTGTTCGAGAGGCGAATTTAACGCGTCGTTGACCGATGTAAATAGATGCTTGTTTACAACTTATTGTAGTCTGCGGTTTCCTAGCAGATCAGCTTAGTTTATCGATAACAAATTTTGACAATCGATTTGTATTAAACTGTCTGAAAATGCATAAAATTGCAATCAAAATATGTATTACTCAAATAGGAAAATAATTATATTGGGGTTTTCCAAATTAAGTATAATTGGTGTAACTTTATAATTACTTCAAATAATCTGTGTATATAAAGTAGAATATGGTACCATAAATAATACAGTTCAAAACGATGATAAACATATCCATACGTCAGATTTTATCTCGTATTGAAATATCCAACATTTCTTTCATACAGTAAACAGTTCTGATGCTATCGCACGAACATGTTTATTGAAAAGGTAATGCATGTTAACGTGAATATTTAATGGCGTTAATAAAGGATGTCATGTCAATAGTCCATCTCTTAAAATGAAGCCGTTTATTTGACCATATATGCCCAGTACATCGTATTTCGATAAAACGAACTGAATAAAATATTATCTTCAGCATCATTATTGATATGCTTGATTTAACATTTTTATCTCATTAATACAAGCATGATTTAAATTGGAATAAAAATTGTTTTCTTTTACATGCTTGGTTAGATTTACTTCAGTATTTCTATCCTAAACATGCCAATCGCTACGTCATGTATACAAAGGTCAGAATACATTTCGTTTTGTAAGTAAAGTAAAGTAAAGTTTGTCCTCAGTGAATCAACTAATATCATCCATCCACGAGCATAACAGAGTAATAGAGGCCGGGTCGTTCGCGGGGGACTAATAAAAGTTTATTCCAATTTTTTCTTCTCTTAAATATATGACTGCTAAAACTAAAATTCGCTCCGCTAAATGAATAGACGACAATAAATTTAATAGGTCTCTGACTGATCATCCTCAGATCAAAGACAAGCAATAGGATCGGCTGTCAAACAATTGTAATATCAACTTGATTAACACAGTACTTTGTAATAGGAATCAATTACGCTCTCCAACTTGAGACATCAGATATTGGTATAACTTATCAAAATCTATTGCCTTCAATAACTCATACACCAGACTAACTTTCCTTTGCATCGTTAAACAATAGTGCAAACAAAGTTAAAAGTCCATATAATAATAATAATAATATCAGCCCTGTATTATATTTACTTCCACACCCAACTAGGCTATCGCCGCTTTTAAAAGTCCATATTTTTCATTCATTCTATCTTAATTACTCAAAATAATCAGAATAAGATTGCGCTGTAACAGGAGATGTTTGTAATCATGCATCCGGAAGATCGAGTGAGGGTAAATGAACCATCTGGACAGTTGCCAACATACGCGCACAAATGGAATGAACGGTAAAACGCGAGTAAAGTTCAACTGAAATTCGAGATACGGCGAGATGTCAGGAATAAACTTAGTTAATTTATTTAAGGTATATTTGAATCGCTGTTAGTGACTTAGTTGACATGTGGATTGGAGAGGAACAATTAAATTAACATTTCATTGCATTTGCTAAGTTTATTATTGAATTAAAAATGTATATCAGATAAACTTAAAAAGTAGTTCTGTATATCTGAATAGTGATGCTATTCCTTTAAAGAACAAACAATAATCTACAGATAATGAAACACGCCATTTTGGAAATGAAGCACTTAAGATAATTTTAGTTTGGAATGGGTAGTGACCGGAAAATTATGAGTTTTAATGTGTGCTTTACTCGACGCTTTTGAAATACTAATCGTCTTCAGCCTTATCACAATGGGTTAGAGAATATTTTTATATGCAAGGGGATATTTTGTCAGAGCCATTGCAGACGTTATGGCTGCAGCATGCTTGAATCTGCTGAACCGAGTCGGTAAAACGTTTTTAAGAAAATTTGAGAAATTTACTAGCTTGTTGCGTGACATACTGTCAATGATATTTAACTAAGTACCGATTGCAAGGTTCTGCCGTCAATCGAATTATGATTTAAAATTATTTTTTTTTTTATACGGCAAAATTACTGAATGAATGAAGAGTAGGGTCCAATGGAATGTCTACTGATGAGAAATGATTACCCCTCGACAATCGACACATTTATGCTGACCTAATGAATATAGACAGGCTGATCTCGGAACACGGCACACTTACGTGGACCACTATGGCGAGTTTTAACATCTCGTGTACGGTGATCGCTATCTGGGCGCATATAAAAAATATCCCACCACCAGCAAAAACAGATAAATCACATGTCATTGCAAATTTTTTAACCGTGCTCAAGATTTTAGATATGATTCTAAATAACTTAAAAGTACAGTGTGTTTGTAGTTATCCTAATTCATAGAGTTTTTGAATCCACACGGTTGAACTGTCGAAAACATTTTGGCACTGTAGATAACAATTACGATGCAATCGTTGAAAAGGCTGTCGGAATTCCCCTATGCAAGTCACGTTCCAGGATCTACCCATGTAATTCGGTTAGCCTGACGTATCACTCTGATTGATGAAAGCCTTTGGGATCTTCGTCCTTTTTTAGCTACACTGAATTTACCAGGATCACGTTTGTTTGTTCATCTATCAGAGTTATATTACATACCGAGGTGACGGGTGAAATTTTTATATATATATATATATATATATATATATATATATATATATATATATATATATATATATATATATATATACGAAATTATTATATAAAGATGTTTACTATATAAATATTTTAAGTCATTTGTTACAGCACCAATTCAAAGTAACTAAATGATAAGTATTATAAAGAAAATATTCATAGAATCACATTTACATTTACTGACATGAAGAAAACTTTAGTACTAAAAATTTTGGATTTTATGTTAAAAATGAAACCCTGAACAAATGTAAACAAAGAAGGAATATCCTTCTGTAGGTTTTTATAATACCTAACACACACTTTGAGGTAAACTCCTTTTTCAAAGGTCTCTAAATCGTTTGAAAAAGAACAAGCCGAAACGCGTTCACCAAGGATATTACAGCCAAGAACAGTTTAAGAATTTTGTCAGTGAATCCGTAAAAACCGATATCAAGTGAATGCATCGGTGACGCAGTTGTATTGCGTGCGCGGTACTACTTCGACTATTGAGTTCGAATCCCAGGTTAGGCAAAATAATATTGGATTAACTTCTTAGAATCACTCCGGAATTTGTGTCAATATGCCGATAGGCTCGCTCACCTCACATCTTGGGACGAAACACACACTTCGAGAAGTGAGTGCACTAGTTGCGTCTCTGCCTACCCCTCCGGGGATAAGTCGTATGTTTGTATGTGTAGGTAAACTTCGATAGATATTTGTTTAATTTCGTAAATAAAACAATGATTACGCGAACGTGCCGTCACGCACGAAATTCTCGTTTGCATCAAAATGTTTGCTTTCGAAATATTGTTGTTTCCTATGTATAATTTATTGGAGATTTATTCGTTTGTATACTGCGGCGTCAATCATGTGAAGTTTTATTTGCTAACGTGCAATATTTTATAGTATTTTTTTTTTATCAAAAAATGTATGAAAGTTTTAAATTTGAAGGTATATTGGTATGTTTCTCCCATAGCTTCAGAATATAAGTATGAGTAATTTCAAATATATCGAGGACTAAAAATAGGTTTATCGATAAATTCTGAGGTAAATCTTTAAGTAGCAAGTCTTCGCCATTGATTGCAATAAAATACTTTATGTTTTGAAAGTAACAGACTTTTTTTAAATATTTAAATTTGACTGCCTCGATTGCGTAGTTGTATTACGGTACGACTGTAGTGCTGACGTCTCGGATTCGATTCCGTATCAGGCAAAGTAATGTTGGGTCATTTTCAGCCCGGAGTCTGGAATTTGTGGCCGATATGGTGATATTTTCGCCCCTTATCATATCAAGAGACAGAATACACTCGACGGAAAGTAGCTGCATCAGTTGCGTTTCTCCCTACCCCTTCGGAGATAAACGGCGTGAATGTGTGTGTATATTGCTTTGTACAAGCTTTTATTTCTAATTTCAACAATCTTATTAGTTGAGTATTCCTCAAAATAAATGTACATAATGAAAAGGATTTTACGTAACATTATTGTTACGAAATGTTCTGTCTCATCTGTTTTTATTTTTGTTTGTCTTAATACAACCGTTCTATCAAATAAGATAGAATGAATGTACATAAACAAAAACAGATAAGACGAAAAATTCGTAACAATATTTCATAAAGATGTTATTACGAAATTATTACCTACATTTATTATGAGATATACTCATTTATAATATGAACTAATTACTTTTGTGTTTAAAAAAGAAAGCATTTTTTTATTGCTTCGAATGACGAGACGAGCTTGCCGTTAGACTGATGATAAGCGATACGACTGCCCATAAACAGTAGAAACACCATTCAAAACCTTGAATTACAAATTATTTTTTGGTATTCTACTGCGCACGCCATCCTAAGACAGGAGATGTTAAGTCTTATTATGTCCAGTAGTTACACTGGCTACAATGTTATTGAAACCGGAACACAAACGTGGCAACACACATTCAAGTGTTTCACGTTTTTACAACATTTTTCTACGAAGCAATATAACTAAAAGGCGATGAACCCAAAGATCATCGATACATGTCTCAAATAGATTACGATAACCAATTTACCAACATTTTGTGGGACAAATTCAATTTAGGAAAGGTTGGCTCAAATTATAACAAACTTGGCGGACTTATCACAAGTAGTTTAACTATGCAAATTACGATTATGTTTACACGAACTTGGATGCATTTAGTTCGAGTTTTCGTTCAGGTCAGTGCACTTTGATTTAATGCATGCTGGTTTAATTTATTAAGGCCAATGAACTTTAAGAATTTATGTGGAAAGTGATAAAATATTTCTAGAAACTTTTTTTTTTAACACCGGCACGGTATTGTGCCCCACTGCACCTGATGGTAAGTGAAGTTGGGTCCAATAGAATGTCTACTGACGAAAGACGATTACCCCTCGGCAGTCGACATAATTATGCCGGCCTGTTGGAACCGGATATACAGAGGCTGATCCCGGAACGTGACTCACTTTTGTGGGCCACTATGGCGGATTTTACCACCTTGTGTACAATGGTCGCTATCCGGGCGGATATATAATATATTCTAACACCAGCAAAAGCGATTATTCAATTGTACTGGAATATAAGTCATATTTCATGAACCTTTGTAGTGCGCGGAAGATCTTTGCTATTACTTAAAACTTTTAATGAGACGTATCACACGCAGTCTAGTAAAAATTTACTAAAATATTAAGGTTTGCTGCTGTATTCTTTAGTTTATTATACTAAATCGAATTTGATGGAGGACCTAAATACATTTCGCCTTCCCACTCTCCATTCTTTACCATAAGGCCAGCCACGGTAAAAAAAAACTAATTTATGACTTGCCTGTGATTGTGACAAATTAGCCTTTATTCTTAAATAATAGGAGTATTTTTCGTATACCACATATAAAATCTGGTTGAGTGAAATTTTACCTTGCCTGAATAGAAGTATAGTTGCTTCTAGATTAATCACACTTTAAAATACACAGTTAAACGTACGAAAACATAGTCCTCAACCACAATTCACGTGAGAGTAAGTCGAGTTTACATCTAGCTGTCCAGGTCAATGAGCACCTGGGCACGTTATTACAGTTTTAATTGAGTTGGGGCATTCGTTTACATTCAGTCTAGTGGGATAGGGTGCACGCACACACTACACGCAACAGGTCTAAAGATATGTATACACTATAATTAAATACTTATGAATATGTGTAGGAAAACTTTATTCCTGAAGCGGTAGACGAAGGCAATAGTATTTCTAATTCGATGAGGAAAAGATTATTCGTATAATTATTACCAGACCAAAATTCATATTTCGAAAGTTCGTCCTATAAGAATGACGAGAACATCGCCATATAAATCTTAAATTCAAATATCGAACAATGTACGTGTGTTTAAAGAAAAAAATCACATTAATTAATACACTATCATTGGATGCAACGGAAAAATGGTATAAAATATGGATGTGATGCCGATTGAGCTTACGTGGTGTTAAACATCATCGAATGCTCTGTTGTGCAACATTCCTAACATGTTAAGATTACGTGTTGCTCATCAATACCTAGTGAATACTAGGCTTAAGTCGTATATTATTTGCGCAAGCTTGATTATGTTTTGCGGGGCTTCAGTGTAATACTGTTGGTATGGTTTTTATTCTATGTTTGTGGTAATGTAAATGTACTAACGGTCGACGGGTTTATTTTCGTTAGACCAGTTCAGAATAAAGAAATATATCTGTATTTTAATGTAGTATAGAAAATAAACCAAGTGGATAACTTGATACTAATTGCTGCCCTAAACACGCCATGCAGAAAAATCATGAGTGCACCAACAGCTTAAAGAAAAGTACTAGGAAATAAGGAAGTGAAAGAGGTGTTTCGAGCCGTTATATTCTATTTACATTTAATTCCAAACGCGCCTTGAAGATTCGTATAATTCAATTAATCGTATAAGTTATTCAAGGCGTCATCTCGTGAGTGAAGTGACGTCATTAAGGTACAATTGTATAAAGGTAATATTGACGCTAAAAGCTTCGTTGCCAACACTTGTTGCGTGTTTCAATTTGCGTGCGCTGCGTCCCGAATATTAAATTCGTATGGAGCGCCGATTAAAATCATATGGGTTTATAGAATGCGTACATTGTACTCGCATCAATGTTTATAAATTTTGGGGTTTGCATTACAACTGTATGAAATCTTAAAGTTTTATAGTTGCTGGGTTCGACAATTGTTGTTAAATTGAAAACAGGCAAACTAAATAGAAGAATTATACGTGATTAGAGTTGCTCGTTCTCATTGAATCATGAATCATAAAGAGATTCCCTAATCAAAAATAGAAATGCTTTGTACAAAATTGATGAGACAAGCGAACTGCTGGTTCAATGATAAACTACCAGATCCCTTAAACAGGAGCAACACCACCACAAACTTTTAATTACATTTGTATTGCACTGTGCTCGTAACCCTAAGATATAAGAAAATAAGTCATAATAGCCAGTAATATACTAGATACATTGTCCTCCAAATCTGAAAATAACAGTACTTGCACAATTGCTTGCTGTCAAAAATATATTTAGGTCATTTCATCTATGAAGACGCTCCTCATTACCGTTGGAGCGGGGGTGTTTCATAATGTCGCGGAGTTGAGGGACAGATCCAAGCACTTCCCCGATACCATTCAAAGTAGTGTGCGTGTTCGCTTATGCTGTTCACGCACACTATAACCAATTACAGAAAGTATTGTGGCGCGCCTTTGTGGATGAAATAATCTATACTTCGTGGGTAGTTCTTTTATAATATTTGAACACAACACTGCACAATTGCTTGGTGATAGAAATAGATATTTCGGGGGTAGTTTTCAGCTAAATTGTTAAACACGATATCCACCATTTTATTTATAGTAGTGAGATTGTATTGGTCTAGACAGAAGAAATAGATCAGATACTAAGTGATTCAAAGACATTTACAGCGTAAACAGAATATACAGCCATTCCACGATGTCTTATTGCATTTGTTTAAACGACAGACGCAATTTATGGCAAGAGCGTGCTGTTTACACGTGCTCTCTTTTATTGTGATAATTAGATCTTGAAGTTCGCTGAACTCATATTCTAGCATTTTCTTTTATGTTTACATGATAAATACTGCATAATATGCTGAAATTTTGATGACGAATATGCTGAATTTTATTAAATTGAATATGGAATTATTTAGTTTTAAATATTTTTTCGTAAGATTGTAGGATTAGATATTCTTATTAGCAACTCGATGTTAAAGAAAGAATTAACGATTTAAAAAGAAATAATGTTAATAAACTACTAGCACTAAAATATTTATATATTTTAATCGATTTTGGACCTAGCGTTTCTAGTATATTGAAATTAATTTTTTTTAGGTTTAAACCAAATTAAACATTAATACCTAACTATTAACTATTTGTAACAGATTGTAAGGAAATAAAGCCGTAAACACGTCGACCATCTAATGTTATGTTGCATAATCATAATTCGAAGAATACTCAATATAGAAAATTAGTACAGACAACCGATATAAAAGCATAGATAACAAACAGACTAAAACCCGACCCGACCTCCCTAATGTGTGCCTCGCATGTCCACCATATTAATAGCAGTCACGCCAAACTGGGCATGTGGTTCACACGAGCTTTTGGCAAGTTGTAAAACATTTTGCTATGTATCTACTCTTCCAAAAGTAACTTTTTTTGGTTTTACATCAGTCTTATATTTTTGTTCATTTTATTTACATCCTCTTCTGTTGGACTACTGAATTTTAGATAAAAATCTATTTTATTTGAACTGCAGTAGGTTAAGACTTGATAGCGACCATCGCCCTACTGCATCGCCTATTATTGCGTGTTTCCTTGAACTGAATTCCCGCCTTACCCAGCGTATTCAATAAACAACCCTCGTTGCTTTTTTCGATCTATCTCAAAATTAGACCAATCAGAACAAAGCATTTTTGACATATCTAAATTGAGTTGTTTTGATTGGTTCATTCTCGGAATTGGATTGAAGATTGGGATCGTTTATTGAATTAAGCTGTTAGAGAGACAGTGCATTGTGGAATGTAAGGCTGGTCTTATTTCTATTATAGGCGATCGTGATTTACCACCGAGCGAACGCCTTTCTCGTCATATAGGTATATAAAAGTACTTAATTAATAATGATAACTAAAGTCCTATCAAACCGCATCCATACAAATATTTTCGTCGTTTTTTCGTCAGCTATTCCATAATTAATTTGGGTGCATCCCAGTTAGAATTCAATAAACATTATTTGTATATGACAATGGAAATGTAAATGAATATTGTAAAGTTTGACAGCGAAGTTCCAAAGCAAATGTATTTTAAAAAGTTGACAGTTTTTTTTTTATTCTATTATATATGCCATTTTACTTACAGGTAGGGAGCCCGAAATTATAAAATTATTCCAACACTACTTATTTATCGGATAAGACATACGCGCGAACAGTGCTGTTCAAAACACTAAAGAAATAAGCATAATAAATACGAAACTAACAAAATGAAGTCATTAACCTAATCAAAATTTTGCCTTTTCTAAGATTTCTTTACTCAAAGTAAAGAATTAATCAATGATTAATTGAAAGTTAATAAAATATAGAATAACATTTATTTCAATGTTCATGAAGACGTATTTAATGCCAGATAGAAACAAAATTATGAAGGTGATAATCGGATTTGAAACGATTCGCCGAAGTTCGAACTTGCTAATGATAATGCTTTTCAAGAGATTATTACAGTTGAATCCGATTCCGAGTTTTGGAACAAGTTGTAGCACTCAAAAGATATCGAAATATTTGAGAATGGCTTCTATAAACGGATTGTGAAGTAAAACTTTAGAGTTTTTATCGATTCATTAGTCCAGTTATGGACTCTTCCTTTGATACACTTTTCCATGTACCATCATTGCACCCCAATCGGACAGCGCATGTAATACAGTGTTTCACTAAAATAATATTTTTGAAACTTTATCTTCAGGAAGTTAATAATCATCAGCTATATAACAATAATTCTTAATCTAGCAATCTATTCAAAGGTTCGAAGTAGGTTTAGAGATTTCTATTGACTTCAATTCAGTTCAATTTTTCAACTGTAGCTCTATCGTTAGCCAACGTCGATTTTGCCAATGTTAAAGTGAGACAAGACTTTTACTGATTTGCAGACGCCTCGAATATATTGCCACTTTGACACCTCCGTCAATTCAATAAGCAAGCTGTTTTCGTATATTTACTTTTTCTATACGTATTCTTTTTTGTTACGATAACGCAACGTTTAACTGACGATTGTATTTCAAACGCTTTTCTTTGTTTATTGATTCTTTGTTTAGTGCCAGCGTATTAAGTACTATTGGTTGGAAACTCCTGGGTTCGAGATCTAGGTTGGATACCAATGTGAATAATTTCCTAGGATCAATTTCAGTCAGTACAGGATTTCAAGAGAAGTTTGAAGTTAGACAGGCGGCTGGTCGTAAAAACAAATTCATTCAGCGAAGAAAATATAATTATGATTGGTTGATGGAATTATATACATCACGAATGATTTAATCTAATAATAATATCACAGTGGGACCAACAATTGCATTTAACAAAATATTCCATAAGATCCTTAAAAGCAGTAAGAACATTTACGTTCAAAGTAACAATACAGTTCGATGCAGTGAATGATTATTTTACTTTGTGTGTTCACTACAATACTCCTTTTGACGTCGTCACCTAATGCAATACGAGTTTCAGCGTAACGGAAATGGTTCCTGAGTCCAAGTTCAAGCCATCTCCATTTAGACTACACGTGGCAGCGAGTTGGTGTATATAGGGAGCGGCATTGCCATCGGATGAAAATCGAACAATAATTGCTGATTGCAAATACTAAATTGTCATAAAAGATGTTTAACACAATTTTTCCGATTCCATTGCCATTTTTAATCATATGTGTCATTAATACAAAACGGATAAAATAGTCTTTAATATAATCACTCGATGACCACATTGTTCTAAGAAGTTGTCGCATAATCAATTGTACAATCAGGCAACGGCTTAATAATAATAATTTTAACTTAAATGTAAACTAAATGAGAAATCAAACTCACCCAGCGTGCGGAAGACAATAGGCCTGCTTCTATATTTATGGCCGCCCCACAGCGCGGCCACAGTCACCTGGTACTGAGTGTCGGCTTCCAAGCCGCTCAGTATGACCGCATCTGAGTTACCAGCCACCTCCAGTACCACTCTGTAACTAACGAGCAATGAGTCAATTTCGTCGTTTTCTATTACGAAGCTAGAGTGAAGAGGAAGAACGAAACGGAGATAGCTGTGAATGGGTTGATAGAATAGTCTTGCAAATTATAACAAATGCTAATTGTAGGTTTTGGAACACGTGCAATCAAATTCTTCTATCAGTATAATATTTAAAGAAATAGAAAGTTTGATGATTTTGCTATAGATTTCTTCTTAGTAACCGTATTCTTGATAGCATTATGATAAGTATCTAATTCGAAAAATTACGTACTACTAACTACAGTATGAACACGACTGATTAGCTGACAGATAGTGTAAACTTTAGCCCCCTTATTCATAGACGTTTTTTATCTAACGACCGAGTAAGGCTGTGATAACAAGTCTGTTTCTCAGTGCTGACGGCAAGGCAGTCTTCGCAGTGCGTAGACGTAGGGCCGTTGTGATTGGCTAATATTAAAATACAACAATAATAACCAATCACAACGGCCCTATGTCTATTTCTCAGTGCCGTTGGGCACTGAGAAACAGGCTTGTTATCACAGCTTTACTCCGTCCTTAGATAAAAAACGTTTATGAATAAGGGGGTAATATTTTAGATTGTAAGGTAAATGAACAAAATAACCGAAACTAACTATAAAATAAAGGTATACGAAAGTCATTAAAACTTTCCTGATAAGATACACCGTACAGGGACTTAGATACTAATGACCTGTTTTTGGGGGTCTCAAGTTGTATCCCCCAAGAGTGCTTACAAGATTTTATGGGAAGGGACTTTGCTTAATTGGAATTCGATGCGAAAAAATTTGCCACTCTTAATGGTTTTATTTTCTTAGTAAAAGAGTCATCAAGTTTACATCAATATTATATATAATTGTAATAAAAGATCAAAATTTTACCAAGGTAATGTACTGTAGTTTATGCCTTAAACTGATTTTAAGAAGAGCAACACTAAAGTTTCTTGCCCGTTCTTCTCTGATGAGAATTGCTTTCCGAATCGGTGGTGGAGTTAATATTGACGGAATCTTATTAACGTCTTACATTTTACAGGTTCAAATAAATTATTTCATTTCATTTCACCGACAGATGGTAAAACCTTAGATAAAATTACGTAAATAAAATATACAATAATTCTTTCATAGTACACGGACCACTGTTGTGCAAAATTTCATGCTTCCATAACCACCAGTTTAAGCTGTAATACTATGTAATGCTAAGAATTTTATTATGTAGAAGATACAAAGAAAGCATATCATCTTATGCAGTATAAAAGACTAAGTTCCTATTTCACAAGTTTCAAGTAAAGTTTATTTGACTGTTTTCCTATTAAACAGCTAATGTAAATAGTACATATTATATTACCATTTATTTGAGAGCATAGAGTAGAGTGTGACTTTTGTATTTGTTCGGTTTATACAGAATTTGAACAGGTCCTAAACATTTATTATTATCATTTAGAATTAATTGTTAATATTCATAACTGTTTCTACCATAATTTTTATTTGTGTCTTGATTAAAAGTACAAAAAAATTTGGCAGCTAACTTAAATTAATAGTTATTTCCATTAGCAAACGTAACATCGAGGAAAGTGAGATCTAATTCCATTTAGAAGAACCACACGTCACCAACATTTCGAACATCCATTGTATCAGATGCGGTGTTAATCCGTCGATCCGGGCTGCCATTCACCTAAACCCGTGAAACTACGAGTATGTGGTTGACATCTCGGTATTTAGGGAGAGAATCCTCCCGTCTATCCATACGTTTCACTGTCACCTCAAAAGTGACTTTGATTTTAACATTACTTCTACGTTTACTGTACATTGTTTAAAAGGAACGTGCTAGCCTAGCCATAACATTCATAGGTTTTCTTATACTGGTTTGTTTATGATTAAAAACCCATATTAAATCCGTAAATATTTTATAATTTAATTTAGAAAAATACGGACAACCCCTCGTCAAAATTTGTTCAATAACCCAAATTGTTTGTTATTATCATAATATAAAATTATACATGTTGTACGGAACTTCATGCTTAGATTTTTTACTACATTTAAGCAATAATGCAGTCTCTGTTATAAGTGCAATATCAGTTTCAATTTCAAACTTCCATATCAACCGTTAAAAAAATAACTGCACATTCGAAAAATAAGAAAGACTAAAACATTTCTTCACTCAACACACGTAAAATGAAATTTTCCCCACAATAACTCCTTTGAGGTGATTCTGCGAGTCAATACTATTGTTCAGAACTCTATCGCGACAAATTAGGGATACGTTGCGACAACAAAGCGAACGTTCAGGAAATTTATTGGTTATACGACTTCCAACATGACCTACTCTTTTAACAATTCTCTTTGACTTACTACGTCACTTTGTAGGTGATATAGATAGTCTACTTGACTGATAATTTTGGTGACTTCGAACCTTTAATCGTGCTTTTAAAGAAAGGTATAACGTAAAATAACGTAAGTAATTTAAGAATTTTTATCTGGAATGTAGGAACGTCATTAGCTTAAAATGTCTACAGAATATTTACAGATAAAGTGTTTGATGAGCCCGGAGTGATTTATTCGAGTAGTTTTATGAATAAACTGATATTAGACGTATCTGTACATATAATCAAATAATGAACATAATATCACAGAGGATTTATGTATTTTTTAAAGCTGAAATGCAATCAAAAGCTAATTGTGTACCTCTTAGCTTTTATTTATTTTTCTTCTTTTTTCTTATTTTAATTCTCATTATTGCCGTTATAATAATTATACTTTTTTAATAACCATAAGTTGCAGCGAATATTAAATAGCATACAGGAAGCTTTCCATATTTTGAAGTTAAACAATATAAGACGTAAAATGCGTTAATAACACGACATATCGCTTTAGTCCAGTTTAAAACGAAAAATGAAACTGGCTGAATTTTAGGCTGAAAAAGCGCTTTGTGTTTACTCCTACAGCTACTGCCTATTTCGCAGCCGTCGTTCGAACAAAAGGATTGGAGATTTCCTCTGCTGTTTGAGAGATTGAGGATAATCTTCGCTTTAAAACGTTCTGTTCGTGCAATTTCTTAAGGATTTTACTCAGCTCAAGTTACGATTAACTGTAGGTTTTTTTAATGTCTCTATTTTATGAGAGATATAGTATAAATTGACTTGAGGTGTTTGGGGTTCTATGAATATTTTCATGGCCCAGAATAACCTTACCCAATTTCGCTTGCTTTTCACTCACCAACAATAATAGCCTATTTTTAATATCCATTGCATCGTCTCGATTTGTGTTAATAATAGGGTTCTCTTCGATTAAATTTAAAGCAGATTAAAATCAGTATACGAATAAAAGTACAAATGATTTCTAAAAATTTAATGCACTAAAATTTTTTAGGAGAAAGGTGTAAGACAGCAAGTGTTTCATAAATAATAGCAATTCTAAAATTTTGATTCTAGAAGCAAACGTCTGTGTTACACAATAATTTATACCGTTAACTACAAGTTAACGGGTCTTTTATGATTTTTACACTAGTATCGGGTTGGCTGTATGCCAACGCTTCCCGCACGCTGCACTCTAGTAATAAAAAAACTAAAAGCACCATCTTACATTTGACTGCGAATAAAACCGCTATGAAGATTGGTAAGATATTGCAAGTAATAAAGAGAAATATTTAATACTAGATACCGACGCACGGATCACGTCGACTACATACAAATTTAAATAATATTTTCGATGATAACATTAAAAGAGATGTTAAAAATAGGCAATATATGTGCGATGCACCTTTAGAATAAAATACTAGTTTATACAACGTAAGCAAAGTATAAGATACATATAGTTTAAATTAAATAGTTTATGAAAATATTTGCACTGTATTCAATTGTCCAATTGCCATAGGCTTAGTGTCCAGGTCACCGTCTAAATGAAGGTTGACAATTTAAAATACCTTTAAAATTCTTATAAAGAGCGACAGATAATGTTAAACCATAACGTTTTCCTTCATTACTTTACATTTTAACAAAATATTTCCTCTCCCAGCTAAAGATAATCTCAGTTCGTAGCGCACTCATGTTTGCGAACTCGAAATAACTTGACACGACAGCAGTTCAGCGTCCGCCACACAAAAGCTAAAATAACTTCGCAATGACGTTGCACGAAGCTAATCTGTTAATTGGGACACTTCACAAAAGGCACAATCGTAATTTGACAATCGATTGCTATTGAACAGCTGTTTAGTAATCAATCATTCGTTAATTGCCCTTATTACGTGCTAAATACGGATCTTAATTGCTTATTGGGAATGTTTGGATTCATGAATGCGTCGGTAATCCTATGATGGAGTGATATTTATTTTGTTTATTTTTGTGGGTTTTTTTTTGTAGATAAATTGGCAATTTCGAAACTTTGATATATTGTAAGGAGTTTATTTTTAAAATAATATTGGATTTTGGTTTTGCATCTTTGTAACTTCGGATTTATTAAGTATTTGAAAATGGAATGAAAACGTATTTTAATGCTTCTTAATGTTAATTTGTATACCTATAACGAGTTCTACCAATCTTTACCTACTAAATAAACTCAATCTAATGCTTTTCTTTCTTTCAAAAAACATTCAAGGTTATGATAGTGACGACATTTTTATGACAATAACTAATACCCACTAAGTACTAAGTTTTTAAACATTTTAATAGGTAACACTTTAAAAATAACGTTTATAGATATAAATCAGCAAAATTTTAAACACCACAAAATTTACAGACCAGCTAAATTGCTGGCTCACTAACTTCAAAGTCATATATTAGTTATCATTTATGTCGAAAAATTTAAAATTTTCATGGTGGTACAAATTTAAATTACCCAATTCTTCTATATTTATCTTTTGTGATTATTGGATTTTTATACACAAAAACACAAACACAGGATCTTAAAATATATATAACTCAATTTGTGTTGAATATAACAGAACTTTGTAATAGTGTACCGCTAAAATGCACTTACCTACTCAGCGTATAAAACAATATAACCACATTATTCTACAGTGATGTACATTTATCAGGGATCGCATCAGACGACCGTTAATTCCATTATGACATGTTTAATCAATACTTGTGACCCGATTCATGCGGATTGATAAATATATTCGCATTATCGTGATGGGTGTTACCCCAATTTCGGGGAAATTGTGTCGTTGTTATTATTAGAATATTATGCTATTAATGGTTTTGTTTTCGATACACGGTTACTTTCCAGACATATCCAAAAATAATATAAAGTGATACTTGTTTGTCTGCCTTGGTGGTGTTATTGTATGATACGACTGGAGTGCTGAGGTATCGGGTTTGATATCCGGGTAGGGCAATATCATATTCAGTATGAGCCCGGAGTCTAGAATTTGTGCCCAATATGGCGATAGTCTTGCCCTCTAGTGAGTGCATTAAGTGCGCATCTGCATTACCTCTTTGGGAATAAATGTGTGCGTGTGCGTTTGTATGTAAAATCTTTTCGAAATTCGAAGGAGATTCTAAAATTTCCTTCGGTAATGGGAAGCCACACTGCCCGTGACTGACATTGTCTTTTTTTATTGTAATTTGATTATAATTATTCTGAGAAGAGTCACGAAGCCACGAAGCTAATGAGATAAGTTAAATAGGCTGCTTATAAAGTTTTTTTTACTTTACAGTCTTTTTTATACTGGAACTGTAGAGAGTCTACTGCACCGGGTAAATACCACCACCAGAATTATTATAGAATTATAGAATTATTATCCTTTGTCAGTCGTCGTAATTACGCCGGCCTCTTCTAAATATACGCATAGATTGTAAGATGCGGTATATTCTATATTTATGCTCCTTTATATATGTATAGTTAAAGCTACACTGTATACACTTCTGAAACATAAAATAATCTGCTTATCCTAAATATAGACTACAGCCCACCTTTGGGCTTAATATCTTCGAAATCTGTGCAGCGACTTGGGCGGTTACTTCTAACAAAGAACTACATTTTCACATCTATACATTTAAAACAAAGTCCCCAAAAGCTGTCCATCTGCATGTGATTGATTTTCTCAACATATACTGAACGGATTTTTAGACGGATTTTACTAAAAGATAATGCAATTCTTGAGGAATGTTTAGGTTAATAGTACATTACGGTTTTATGTAAATTGACTGAAATACCTATATAATGATTATTGTTGGAGAAATGTCTTTTAATAATCTCGTGGGTTGTGATTTAAGCGGGATAAACTTTGTGACATACTAATTTCGCGGGCAATTAGTAGGATAGTAATAAGTTACTAGTACATTTCGGTTTTAAATAAATTGCCTCAAATATAACCATTACTGTTGTGGAGGTCACGTGGTTGAAAAAATCTCGTGGTATACGGGAAAACCTTTGTGACATACTAATTTCCACGCGGGCAAAGCCGCGGGAACAGCTAGTTTATAATATTAGTAAGATAGTAAGAGAAAATAACTGCAGTATCATCTCTCACGCTTGCCACACAAAATATATTACTAAGAGACTGCGGTAGAATCCCAATGCGAAAGTTAAGTGATTGAAAATCGGAAATAACGAAGACCAATGGTAGTATTATAAAATCACGTGTGACTTGGAGCTATAAAATAAATTTATTTCCGACAAAATGAAAAAGAGCTACGAGTTTGCATGAATAGGAATTCTATTCAGTACAATACTCACCGTTTATGTATAGTTGAATTTTGCTATCGTAGAATTTCACGAATCTTTGCCGATTTTAACGGTTTCGACTTTTTATAGTGGAATTAATTGATCGTATTATAATTTATTTTTTTGAATTGCATGATCATAATATTAAACCTCTAATTGGCTCGTATTATTTGAGTTAGAAAGTAATTATACCAAATATTGAATAATAATTCAAGAAATATTTTTTAAGTTAATGTAACCCAAGAAAGCTTGCATCCTAACAAGGCAAACCCTCCTTGTTATTGGTATTTTTTTGTGTTGCAGTGCAAAAACATATTACCATTCTTTGTTAGTTCGTATACTCGTATTATTCAATTTAATTTAAAATATTATATAGTGTGGGTTTTTCTTTATATTATTCATGAAAGGGTTTTGTGAATATTTTAAAATCAGGTAGGCCTTCAACAGTTCCATTACCATAAGCTTATACATTTATTTAAAAATATTTGAAAAGCATTCAACCAATACAACATAATTACTTAAATAATCCATTAAATACAGTAAGAGTTTTTAGGCCTTGTTGTTGGTTAAAAGCAGATTATATTTTACAATTTTAAAACATGAAGTCAATATTTTCTACCACCTAAAAAACATCAGGAGTGACTTAACAATGGACAACAAATGGCTTAACTCTGTTAGAGGCACGGCTTCAGTAATTTATTTTCTAAACGTGACCTCTCTTATCCCGAAACAGACTCATTTGAACAATTTTCACTCAGATATGTTCTACTAAGTCAATACTAATAGAACCATATTTCAACGAGCTAAGAGCTACATTTCAACACTATTTTTTCAGTTACCTTTTACCGGACGTCGACCCGCCCCAATCGACCTATTATCGCAAACCTAAGTGACTAATCGATTAAAAATTTATGTCAAGATTCAATTTCCTGATGCCAGTGAAGTTTTACATTATCATATCTCTTTTAGTGGCTTCGAACTTTCCACTTTTAGTTCACCTATCCGATGGCTTACTGTTGAATATTTAACAGTTTGTGGTGTTCCGATTTAAATATTGAATATTTAATTCAACCCAGACACCAGCTCTGTAAATTGAATCTCTGGAGTCTATAGGAGTTTGTCTTTTAATAAATAATACATTATCATTGTCTTTTGTTGGAGACAGGGGAATTAGGAAGTCTGTAAAGCGATTTTATTTTATCAATATTGATGATAAGTTTTATTTCAATACACATTTTAGATATTAAAAATTAATACAACACTAAAAATTTAAAAAGATTTTACGAATTCTAAGACATAAGGAACGTCATAAAATTTTACGAGAAATACTTTTAGTCCGTCTTCAACTTATAACAAAGCGAAATAGATACATGATATTGAAGTACCTTGTCGAATATTCGTTTCAAATATCACCTTTATATTGTGCGAAGATTTTCTTTGAAGATTGCCAAACTCCCTTGAGCCTTCTGTCTGCATAGTTCCAAAATTAATCTTTACAATTTCAGCTAGTTATTTTGTTTATTGTTTATAACAATGCCTATAATTCACTAATAATAAAAATCATATTTTTTCCGAAATTAACCTATAAAATAAATTTGATTAAACATATTTAAGATTTAGGTTATTTATTCAGTCATTTTATTGTTCGTTCGGTGTGGCAAGCATAGTCCAATATCATTAAATGTTTTGTGTTTTTTTATATATATAACGGCACGGCACAGTGATCCCTGTGTATCCTATGGTAAGTGGAATAAGGTCTAGATAGAGAGTCGAGAGATTATTATATAATTATATATACAATTATCCCTCGCCACGATTATGCTAGCCTGTTTGATATTATACACAGACTAATGTCGGAACGCGACGCACTAACGTAGGCCACTATGGCGGTTTTAACACTTCATTAACGGAAGATATGCGGATGAATAAAAGTATCTAGATCACCAAAAATAATCGACATTTAAATTAAACTATTTTACGAATTTTATCGCGGTTTTAATATTTTACTTTTCTCCCGACGTTTCGAAGACTTTGCAGCCTTCATGGTCACGGGGGGGACTGAGGTGTTTGTTGTTCATCCGCAAAGTCAGAGTAACGATATAAATAATATTAAAACCGCGTTAAAATTCGTAAAATAGTTTAATTTAATTGTCTAACATTCGCGTAAACTTAAGAAATCATTATAATATCGTCATTTTTTTACGACGCTTAGTTCCATACATATTTAAAGCTTTTTAAATGTTTTTTAAAACTATTTAAAATTATTCGAAAGAACATGTCTCTTAAGTCAATTAGCCTTTAACCTGTCATATAATATGGTATATAATAATGTTTATTCACACTTACTCCCTATCTGATAGTAAGCGCTGAAAGACTGCTTCTTTCAGTTGTATAAAACCGTGAACAGTACTATAATTTCCAAGTTTCCTTCGAGACTAAGCAGCGTTGACTTCAAGAATCGCTCTCGTGAGAGTTTGAAGTATCGCATTCAAAGGGTTTTAGTTAACATGCATCGTGCTTTCAACGCCCGAGTGCAAATGTCAAGCAAGTCAGTTAAGCTGGATTGACTCCCAATCTAAGCCCGAGGGTTTCAGCGTTTATAACAATGTACAGTCAGCTACAAAAATAGCTGAACAAATGCAAAACTCCAAAATGTTTCTACACATTATTTTTCTGGACAAATGCAAAATATTAAAAACGTCTCTACACTTCAATCGAAATATTTTTTTTTATCTAAAATAAATTTATTTAGTGTAGAAAAAACAATGTTTAATATGCCATAAAAGGTTGCTTTTTTTTCATCCTGTAGCTTTCATTTATGACTTATAAACAATTTCAATTTTATAGCAACTTAAAAAAAGGTTACAAACAGAAAGGAGTTTTTTGACGATTCCCCACAAATTAACAATTGTGGAATAGATCATTGTTGTATTAAGAGAGCGATGTATGAAAGTAAAAAGAAAAAAAATAAACCGTCCAAGATTTTATTTGTGAAATATAGAAACAACTACCTCTTGACTTTTACTCTCATTATACATTACGGACTGATTTTTAATGCAATCCGCCTTTTATGTTTGAATGGGACTTAAAGGCACTCAACAAAGCTTTTAGCCTTTTGTAACATGTCAGTGAAACGTTAATTAGTTCGACCCTACAGGATTATCAATATTAAAGGACAACGGAAGTATTGAGTAAACAGGCAATATTGTATTATTGCGACAAACTTTTGGGTATCGATGTCAAAGACCTGACTTGTGATTTATTTTAAATAGAGTATATAATTTATTTATTATGAGTTATTTATTGCTAAAGGTAAAACAAAATAACGACCTCGTTTTTTTTTGTTTGGACGCGTAAAACTAATGGATTATATATTTTTAAAAGCGCATTTAAGTAGTTTTTCCTGCAAAATGTATGAACAGGTTACAGGTGACAGGTTTTTGCATTTTCTGACCTTTAAAGTACTCAAACCTTTAATAGCCCCATAGAGTCTTATGATACTTATTAGTAACAGGATCGGTTGGAATCAAAAAAAGTTTTTGCATAAATTGCCGATTTTATTGCTGACTGTACAACTTTTTAAAATTTGTGAATGCAGATCTTAATGTTTTTAAAAATGATCCACAATCGCCTAAGCAAGTTTTTTTAGCTGCCCTTACTGTCACATCTTTAGAATCCACCCTGTATACAAAATATTATATTATTATAGCCATTTACCCACCTAATAAATATTATAATACTGAATGACATATAAAAGAAAGTTGCGGTAGCATTCTTCAGAACAATATGACATAACTCACAGCTTACGGGAGACTTTAATGAAAGTACGAAAGTTCCTCATATAATTTAAAGTGGTGCTTCGACCAAAACTGAGCACTAACTACATTTTTAGAAGGTATATATTTGAAATATATAGAGCACATAAAAATAAACATAACATTTCTACAAAGTTAAGGTCTGGTATTCCACTGCGGTACAATTTTCTTTAAACCGGAACACAACAGTGACTACACACTGCTGCTTGGCGGCCGAAATAGACATTGCGGTGGTAACTACCCAGGGGACGCTCACATATGAGAGACTTACCGCCAGTTGCAATAAATAAAACAATGTACCCACTGTAACGTAGCCACAAAGCATACAAACAAAATATCCATTAAAATTGTTTGCATACGTTTTCTATTTTAGTACAATTTTGTTTCTTTGTTTTCATATGCATTTTTTACAGATGCAAAATATTGTAAGCCTTAATATAGTAGTATTGTGTTCTAAATTTCATTGTTCAGAATTTATTGTGCTCACTTTTCCAGTTGTACATTCGTATTGAATAGAAACGGTAAAACACATTGGATTTTTTTACGTAAATTTTTTGATATTAAATAATGTATGCACATTTTTGCTTTTACGATTTTCGGCAGCTTTTGTATTAAAAACTGTTGACAAAACCAGTCGAAACGCCTATTGTTCTATGTTTTGCATTATGGATATTGAAAAATGTTCAAAAACCTTTTCCTAGAATTACACTTTTGTGAATAAAAATATAGGTATAAATTATTTAATCATTTTCTCCGTGATAATAATAATAATGTAATGATAATGTTAAGCCTCAGCGATGCTAACTATGAATAGGGTTTTAACCTAACCTAGTACTAATCAGAACTAAAAAAACCTACCTTCAATGTATAATTTAATAAGACATATTTTCCAACAGCACACACTTCATCATTAATTCAAAACTTAATGATAATATTCAAGTAGTCGACCAACTCAAATTATTTTTGATAAATTTGAGTGGTTCGACATTTTTACGTTTTTTTACACAAATTTAATAGAAAATCAGTAACGTGGGAAGGTTTAAGTGGGCGTATAATTTTTTAAATGGATTACATTGACTTGAATAAGCAAAGGAATCTAGGTGTTTTTCGTAATTTATTGATTTATAACTATGGCTCTCAGTTTCGTCTTTCTTATTAGTATTTCTCTCTTATTGTAACTTTCACTTTTCGGATGACTGACACGTCAGTCCGTGGCCACGAAAGCTGCAAAACCTTCGAAACAGGAGAAAATATAATATAAAAAACCGCGATATAACCCGTAAAATAGTTTTAGCGTAAACATACAAAAAAAAAACATTATTTCTCTCATTTAAAGGACACCAGCAAAAAAAACAATACATCAACAATATTCGAGACATTTCGGTTAATCGCGTAAACACTACTACGAACACAATTTCACTGTAAACTGCACATAAAAACTAAGAGTTAATATTTGACAAAAGACCCATGTTGGAATGTAGGCATCAGACTATTGAGTTATACAGAGGTCCCTTGAGTGGTGGTAAAAACCCGTGACCCTTTGTGCCTCGTAAACATTAAGCGGCCAATGCTGTCGTGCGTGTAATAATAATCCTTATGGGATTTGACATTATGTTGTTTTTAGTTTATGTGTTTTGTGGTGTAGACAGAATTATTACTCAAACAAGACTTTTATTTATATTATCACGAATGACCTCTTTAAAGATTTCTTAAAATATAAGTAGTGAACTAATATATTGTGTATGTCGGAGTGAAAACTCTTTACTTGGTTATTTTTTACATGACCGGCAAAGTATTACCGGTCTATATTTATTTTTCAGACAGTTATTCAATTATTGAAACACTTCTTTACTTCACTAACAATTTACTGCATAGTAACACTAGCGGAATACACAATGTGCTCGGTTCGAGCGTCCAAATAAGACTCGTACAAAAACTTCTACAAGATTGAGCTCTCGTCGTTCGGCCGGTCCTTATATTGACAGCAGTCGACCTCCCTCCTCTTCTAATACTTCCTCGATGTAATGATAGATGGCGCCACTATCGTTTCGGAAATTCACCAATTCAACGAATAACGAGGTGCTGCGGCGACATGTTTAATACAAATTAAATTCAATTTATTTCAGCCTTTATATCTATTGCTTTAATAAATAGTAATATTTATACAAAACTTATACTTATAGCTTTGTTAGTACATACATAATGAAAATACATAACAGTTTAACACATTAGAACAGGCGATTTACTGACCCACCAATTCAGCGACAGGCTTAAATAGCAGAAACCAGCTTCTCGCAAAATCTATATTAATATTATAAGTATGAAGAGTTTGTTTGAACGTGCTAATCTCGGGAACTACTAAACTAATTTTGATTTTTTTTCACTTATACGAAGCTATATTCCTTTCGAGTGAGTTAGTAAAACTTTTTCACACTGGCGGAACCGCAGGCAAAAGATAGTAACTTCATAAAAGTATTAAATATGTTTGTGAAATAGGGCCGTTGAAATCCCTCACAAAATTAATTGTAAAATAAACTTCACATTAAATATGCGGGTACGTTATGTAAATATGTATAATCAAAACATTTAATATTTTAGTCCGAAGCCTACAGATAATACGGATTTAAGTGAGAATCAAATTATGATTTAATGTTATCCTAAAGGAATTCGGTACGTGACTTCATTACTTATTCGGAGATGTTTTTGCTATACAAAATTAATTTTAATGTCGCACTTAAGCTTCCCTTGGGTAAACTTGAAATATTACGTGAAAAAGAAATATATTTCTCAATTGAATAAGCTTCGGGTTTAGGTAGTTAGAAGATTTGTGTTATTTTAAATATTTTTAGAATCTATACATTATAAAACAGTGTCCTTTTTGTCTGTCTGTATGTTTTTATTTTCTGTAGATCTACTAAACGGATTTTTATGAAATTTGGTATGGAGATAGTTTAAAACATTGGGAAGTTTATAGGCTACTTTTATATCCCAGGAAAATATAAAGCGGGACTTTTATCCCGGAAAACTCTTTCACGTGGGCGAAACCGCGAGCAAAAGCTAGTAAAAAAAATAAATTGTGCGGGTATTTGTTTTTTTTTGCTATAAATACACTGAGCGTTTGATAGATCGAGGCAATTGGTCGTTAATAGTCATACCGATCGGTTAGTTGGTGAAATATTTATGAAAGTATTTCTGTGCCAGTAGATAGTTCTTTTTATTTTAATCGCTCCAGTTCCTAACAATATCTTAATATATTTGATATTTTAATAGAGAAAGGATGCGGGTAATAGTTAATAGGCCTTCTGATAAGTGCCATCGATGCCAATTAACATCCACAATTTAAAATACCAGAGGAAGAGAAGTTATCGAACTCTAATGTAATTGAAATATGGCAAAACAAAATAATCAACTTAAAAAATATATGACAACATTCTGTTTATTTACAACCGGCCTACTTTAACCGACAATACTTTAATTAATCTATCAAACCATTACAAAATATACTTTATTATCGCGTGTTTAAAGTACTTTTCTATTTATATATTATTACAACCTAGGTCTAATTTTCTGCGGCCGTAGGTAATAATTAAGTAAACAGGCGATAGAAAGGTCAAGGTGGACTAAATTTTAGTAGTATGAAACGCGGTATTTAAAGTTATCTTTTACATGTACCTAGAGAGGAATGTTGAGGATTAGAACCCAGTCAGAATTTTTGATTTTTAAATCGTTCAGATCAACTAAATAAAGCCTGAATAAATGTCTAACATTGACGAAAACATAAGAAATCATTATAAAGCCTGGATACATGATCAGATTTCCAGAATTACGTTACACATATAAGTGAAAAAGGCTTATAACAATTTGAAAATGTTTGTTTGGAGTATATCTAGAAGTCGCTGGACGGATTAGAATATTTTTTTACTCTAGCACGACAAAGTGTCCCCACTGCACCTAATGGTGAGTAGAATGGTGTTCAATAGACTGACGAGAAATGATTACTCCTCGACAGTCGATATAATTATGCCGGTACAAGATTTACACAGGCTGATCCCGGAACGCTTACACTATGGCGGGTTTTAAAACCTTGTGTACGATTGCTATCCAGCAGATCCAAATATATCCTACTACCCAAAGATTTTTATCAGATAAACCATGTCCTGCATCAAAATAATGCTCATTATTCAAAAAAATACCTTAGGGACACCTTATATACAGGAGAGATCTTTAACACGAACAAACTACGAGCAAGATCTAATTCATTCTCAAACAAAATTCTCGCGATTTCAATATTTTGTACCATAGACGGTCGCGTCTAAATTTACATACGTTACTCGAAATGGACTTTCAACTATGTGTTGAGCTGACGGTTTTAATTGTACACACATGCTTTTATCCTGAATAGAATAGGCAGATGTGCAAGTGGTACTCTTTTGACCGTAAGTAATCTGTCTGATAATATTTCTATCTCCATATAATAATACTAATAATATCAGCCCTGTATTATGTACTGTCCCACTGTTGGGCACGGGCCTCCTCTACTACTAAGAGGGATTAGGCCTTAGTCCACCACGCTGGCCTAGTGCGGATTGGTAGACGTCACATACCCTCGAAAATTCCTATAGAAAATTTCTCAGGTATGCAAGGTTTCCTCACGATGTTTTCCTTCACCGTTAAAGTAAGCGATAATTCATAAAGAATACACACATATTTCCACAACCAACTAGGCTATCGCCGCCTTTAAAATACCTCGTCAAATAGTAAAAAATGGAACTGATTTCTAATATTGAATATTACCAACGTCAACTTTAAAACGAAAAAGCATCATAAAGCAAGTTTTTTTATTTGCTGGTCAGGCTATAATACCCATATATCGGATATTAATTCTAGAATCCGCACTGATACTGAACAGTAACAGTTTTAATTGTCTTCAATACAAAGATTTCCAACTTTACTAAAATAGCGTAATGGAAAGTCATTTTCAACTTCTTGCGTATTAGTTTCCGTCATACGTCATGTCAAGGATAGCGTCGGAAACTGTAACAGTATGGCAAAGGAAACGATTTGCGTACCTATATCGCAAGTATTTCCTATGATGGAAGTTATTGGGTTAGCAGAAAGTGATGTTCATTGACTTACGTTTTTAAGATTAAAGAATCTAATCTTCATTGGTGACAACACCCTAAATACTTGAAATATAAATTAATTAAATAATTAAAACACATAAAACATGACAAATAAAATGAAACCTTAAAACAATATATATTTATACGTCTATATTATTATAATTGCCAATAAGTACGACAATTATAATCATATAGACATATAAATATTGTAATTATACTCTGAGAAAAACAAATTAAACTATCAATAAAAAAAATCACTTAAGCAAAAATACTTTAAAGCATACGCTTTAATTTTGCAAATCTATTGCAGTTCCCGCACTAAATACATAACTACCCGCCTTAAAGCGTGGCCAACTCGATGTTTTTTTTTTCGAGGCACTGAACGGGCCGGCGTTCAGCCTAGCATTTATGTTGCATTTGAATACAAAGCAAAAATAAAACGGTTGTCATTCTTTACTGACGAGTGGATTTTCTTTTGAATGCACGCTTAAAAGTATTTGCATGTATATTTAAAATTCGGTTTTAAAATAATATGTCCATGTTGATGTCAATTTCAGAGTTATCCTTGAGATTCTTAGAATTTTCCATAAAAATATAAGCAAGATTTGTTTTGTTGTAAGTTAGATTTTATATTTATTAAATACTTGCTTTTGCTCGCGTCTTCGCCTGTGTTATTGGTTTATTCCGGGATAAAAGACTCGCTATATTTTGGGATAAAGAGTAAGTAACCTATGTCCTTCCCAAAATCTCATCTTCATACAAAATGTCATGGAAATTCAAAGAAACGCAGCGGCGATTTTGTTTTGTAATATGTAAGAATAAATGTAGTTAAGTATATTTAAATCGATTCTGAAAAAACTTCTAAAATTAATTCTAATTATTCAAATGGTATGTTTAAAACAAATTATGTTACCAGTAGTGTAACAAACGACTGATTTAATAGATTAGACATTTTAATTTCGCTCGCAATATATAAAGGAAATAAACCATGCAGCATTGTTTTTTTTTTACTTTTAAATTATATTTATTGTCAAACATCATGTTGAGAAGCATGCATTAGATTTAGGTATAGTAGATACATCTTACCATTATTAGTAGGCTATTAATACTTCATTCTTAAGAGCAATATTTGTCAGCAGTACCTAAGCTATCTTTGAAAATACTGAACACAAAAAAAAATGCGTTCTTATAGTTACGCGAATTTTAGACATATAAATAAAACTAGTTTAAGAATTTTGACGCGCTTTATTAATCTTTATTTTACTCCCGATATTTTGAAGACTGTAGCGTTGGTTACAAGGCGGACTGAAAAGTCAAAAACTATAGAAAAACCACGATAAAATCCAAACACTAATATTATAAGAGAACTAATTTATAAATATTCTATGATTTTATTTTTTTTTTCCAATTGATTCAATTATAGTTTTGCATTTTTCGAGTTATCATATTGTGTTTCATATAATGAGAAGACGGTGGGGAGCGGGTTCTGCTATTTGATACGTCGTCCGCTCGCCCCCAAATCCTAGGATTATAGCATTCTCAATTCGATTTTGTTGTCGCACCTATCGTCTCCACTGTCAAAACTACCTTCATTTTAATATTGTAACACCTTTTCCCCTCTACACATAAGCTGTCAAATAACATTATAAAAGAGGCAGCATTGGACGAAGAGGGGAAGTTGTGCCTTAACCGTCGTAGAGTGCGGATGTTTACTAGTAATATAGTGAATTAATGTGATAAGTGTCTGATTATATTAAATCATATATATATATACTACTGTGTTGGCGTATTACTACACTTTACTCATAATTTCCAGTTGAGAAATTTTTTTTTCGTCAGTTGCATGTATTGGGGACTACGTGGTCAAGGGACAACTTATTAAACGCTGCTAAACAAATGAAAATAAAAATAAAAAAAACATAGCGGTAACATATCGCTACAGTATCAAATTATTAAACGCTCCTTAACAAATGAAAATAAAAAAAAAACATAGCGTAGGTAAGATATCGCAATAATATAATAACTACCTGTTACAGTGTCCGAATAAAGATCATTTATCAAATAAAATGTAGGTGAGCTGGTGAAATGGGTACAGAAGTGTCAGTTATAGATATAACGTTATGTAAAGATCGTAATTTACTCGGACATTGTGGAATAGGCAATATAATTATTTTAACTATTAGTAGTATCAAAACCAATACGCATTCAAGGACAATTGAAATTCCTTCATCAGTTGTCAGTTTTCATATTAATTAAAAATACTCATTAATTTAAAGTAATTGTCTTGACAAGTTCTTTGGACTTGCTTCTTTTATATTAGTGCAAAATGATCAATTAAGTATTAGTACTTTACCGTCGAACCCTAAAGCTGAGTTTATGCTAGCAATTTCTTGCAGCAAAAATCAAAAAACCTTCAGATGCGTTTACACCAGCGGCAATATTTCTGCCAAACATGGTACTCGCCGCTAGTCCTGGAAGCTTCATTGCAAAATTCAGGTTTCCGTGACTGTTTATTCGATAAAAATCTTGCAGAACTCATCTTCTCCAAGTCTTAATCCAAAGCGCTTTTGATTTGACTGCGTATTGGCTTTTGTAACTATTATTTCGTAACCAAAACCTCTTACCTTGCGTCCGATGGTTTGTATGTGACATCGTACTTCTCCACGAGCTCTGCCGTGGTGGACCACGACACTCTCACCGTGGTGGGGTTCAAGAAGGTCACTGTTATGTTCTCAGGCACACCGGGGCCCATTGAACCTGTCAAAGATGAATGTTGAGTATAATGAAACCGCCCATAGCATGCTAGATTACTAGACATCTTCATCAGTAGCCTATCGCTTTTATTCATAGACGTTTTTGTCGTTTTGACGCAAAGCTGTGATAACAAGTCTGCTTCTCTGTGCTGACGGCATGGCAGCCTTCGCAGTGCGTAGACATAGGGCCGTTGTGATTGGATAATATTGTTGTATCTTAATATTAGCCAATCACAACGGCTCTATGTCTGTTTCTCAGTACCGTTGGGCACGGAGAAACAGACTTGTTTTCACAGCATTGCTCCGTCCTTAGATAAAAACGTCTATGAATAAAGGGGTATGTGTTTAGCGTGAACGGTACGACCATTGCTTTGAGGTACAAAGTTCGAATATCAGCTCGAGCACTATGTTATTGGGTTTTTCTGCTTAGTATCTTCTCGGAATCTGGAAATTTGTAACCGATATGGCGATAGGCGTTTATCACATCATGGAAGAGAACACATGGGGCGAAAAGTGGGTGCCTTAGTATCACCTCTGCCCATCTATGCGAGGATAAAAGTATTGCAAAATTTTTTTTTGGGCAAAAAATATTAAGTAATTCTCTTGTGATAGATAATCACTGACTTCGGTACCGAATATCAGTAGCTAAAAATTCTGCTATATACCTCTGACAGGCACACACCCAACATTTTTTTTTTTATTTTTATTTAGGGGCTTTTATCCAAAGGTGGAATGTCAGTCCCATAGTATCCTAATCTACATAATGGTGACAAGGTATTCTTACTAGTTACCAAACATTTGGCATCAAAAATATCATATTATAAAAGGACAATTCTCATATAACTTTCAAATTCTACCCACATCAACAGCTATGATCGACGCTGCCATCTTGATATCGATAAAACTGTCCAAGGATATTAAGTACTAAGAGAAAATTTGACGAAGTACGTAACGCAATACGTCTGTATGGATCTGCACTTAACCCTAGTATGAATATTTGCGTTATAGTATATGTATATAAGTTTTTTTTCATTAAAGTATGCATATAAGTTACTGTTTCGTTAAAGTCAATAAAAATAAGAAGAGTGCCCAGTATTGCTATCGAGTAATAAACGTTTAATTTCTCTACAGTCATTATTAGATAATACTATAAGTACTGGTGAAAGTAATGAAACGAGTGATTTTAGATGAAACACGAAGGTCAACTGATGATTGCAAGTGCAAGTGCAAGCAGCAGTGTGTACCTAGTCACTGTTGTGTTCCGGTTAGAAGGACAATGTAGCCATTGTACCTACTAATAGTACATAATGAGATATACATAACTATATACTACATAATGAGACTTAACATCTCATTTCTCAGGATGCCGAGCGTAGTGAAATACCAAACCATACTTTGTAATTCAAGGTGTTGGATAGAGTTTCTATTGTTTATGGGCGGTCGTATTGCTTACCATCAGGCGAACGGCAAGCTCGTCTCGTTATTCAAAGCAGTATACAAAAAACGAGTCTAATATCCTGAAATAGTATACAATGGCACGTATAGGGAAAGCTATTTTATTGTAGCAAATAGTATATACATTATTACAGCAAATTAGGTTGAACATACCGATGCTGAAGCCAAAGGCTATTATTACGTCACTCGTTTATAAACATCGAAAGTCACGCGAAAGACGAATTATTTTCGACTCCCCCGTGGCAAAACTGTCATACCATTAAAAATTCTCAACTCCGTTCCATAAACAAAGAATTTAGATGTCGATTACTTTATAAATGTTCTATGGATAGACACTTTATGAAAATAATTTTGATAACAATTCAGAGAGGTAGAAAAATAATATTTTAAATGAATAGGTATCTGTATAAGTTAATGATAAAAGCACGATAAAAAAAAAAATAAATAAAAGAACTAGGACTCGGCCTCTAGGACTAGACTAGGAATACGCATGGTAGTTTTTAAATAACTCCTATGTTACTCTATAGAAGCAACGCATAACATTGGTATTGTTGTGGTAGTAGGACATATTTTATATCCACCCAGACAGCGACCACCGTACACAAGGTGTTAAAACCCGCCATAGTGATCAACGTAAGTGTGTCGCTTTCTGGGATCAGCCTGTATAAATCCGGTTCCAATAGGCCTAATAAATACTAATATTAATTTAGCAATTGTTATCAATTTATATTTTAACATATGTCAAAGTTTTTTAAAGTAAAATAATTTTAAGGAACGCGTGACAAATTCATAAAACTTTGTTCGTAAATTGCCGTAAATACTACAGATATCTAGGAGAACTAAAATATTCTAATAATAAATAATGATGATAACCAATATTACCTAGGTACTGAGTCAAAAGGCGGCTATCACGATCTACGAGAATCTAGATGCGATTCCTACATCGGGCAATAGTTAGTGTGGGTTACTTACACAAATAAGCAACTAGGGAAGTATGTTGCGAACACCTCACCTTTAAGTAGAATAGAAAGAAAATAGGATTGAGTGCTTAACACACGCTTCTTATCCCGCGGAACACCACTTAATTCTTTAAACGTTCTAAGTAATAAACTCTATGCATATAGGTAGAGATTCTTTTTTACTTTGTTATAGCACAATCCACTGAACTCGGAAGGTAAGAGGAATAGTGTCCAGATAGATTATGAACTGACGACAGATGATTATCCCTCACCTGTTAAAATAAATTTATGTTAGTTCGAAACCGTATACACAGGCTGATCCTAAAATGCGACACGAATAGTTGCCGCTATGAAGGGTTTTACACCCTGTATACGGTGCTCGCTATTGGGCGGTCTCAAATATAATACCATAAGCAGATTTCTCTGAAGAAGCCAACAATGATTTATATCACATTGTTATTATAGGTAAAAATCGGGTGCCTTGATTTCACCTCTACGTACTCCTTTGGGTATAATGCAGTTATGTGTTTATTTTTTTTGTTAAGTTTAATACTCACCGGCGTTAACAAAGCGCAGTAGAACAGAGAGCGCAAGTGCGACGACGGCGGTTTGCGCGGGCGGCGCGCGCCGCATGTCGCGCCTACCCGACCGCTCATGCCATGTCGCTTCTGGAACAATAACATCACCGTTATCGTCATTATCGCCATCATCGTCATCATCATCATCACCATCATCACCATCATCATCATCATCATCATCATCATGGTCGTCATCTATTGCGTCACCATAGTAACAACGTCTTTTGATATTCAAATGAAAGCATGTTACTGCCTACCCTCCATGGTAAAATAATTTTAATTTCAACCGCAATATTATTCATTTTCCTAATTATGTTAAAGCATTTTTTCTGCTCGTCATCATACAACGGATATCATGTACGCATAGCGTTTATTTAATCATAATAATGTTCATTTTAATTAATGAAATAGTTTAAAATATTATTAAATTAAATCATTTGTGCATAAAATAAACACAACGTATCATTTAATTAACAGTTCTTTATCTACTACAATACTAATATTCCAATACAATAATACGTACATTTCAAATCCATTATAGTTTCGAATAGTTTCTAATTGAACACGCTGATAATTACTAGATCAGAGATTTGTACGCCTCAAAGGGTCGATAAGATGAGGTGAAAACTAATAGAAACACTGATTATATCTACGCTTTTATGGCATTGAATAGGTTTAAGTTTGAACTCTATCTTTAATCAAATAGAGTTGTCATTATATTTAAAGACTTCACTAAACTGTGCTATGTAAAGCTGAGGAGTTTGTTTGAACAAACTAATCTCCGGAACTACTCGTTCGAATTGAAAAATTCTTTTAATATTGAATACGCCATTTATCGAGAAAGGCTGTGTTTACTATAATTCATTAGTATTCTTAATTTCTAATAATTTATCTGACAAAAGATCGGTTATTTAAATTACTGTTTAATATTTGTTGTTTGTAAGATAACTCAGTTTTGTTTAGTGTTCTAAATTGGCATTAAAGAAATAAAAATTAATCATTAAGAAATATATTAAGTTGTATGCTCATATTTTAGTTACGTGAATATTTTACTTAAAGTTGGTTGGTTACACAAAGTTTACTAGTGGTAGGATATATTTTATATCCGCTCGAATAGCGACCACCGGTACACAAGGTGTTAATACCCATCATAGTGGACCACGTAAGTGTGTCACGCTCCAGGATCAGCTTGTATATTATATCCGGTTCCTACAGGCCCGAATAATTGTATCGACTGTCAAGGGGTAATCATCTCTCGTCAATCGACATTCTATTTGACCCCACTCTATTTACCATCAGGTGCACCTGACGTCTGACGATGCCGAACCCCGAATAAAAAGAAAAGGTAATAAATATCAGATACCATTCCACCTCTTACCACAACTTGAAATTCTTCATATTTTTGCAATCATTCATTCTACAAGCTGCATCAGAATATAATAGATATTAGGCAAGTGTCCTCAATTTTGAGATAATCTAAATATTATATAGCAATTTCGTAATACATAACTTTTTGGTAGTTTAGTAAATTTATTTTATACTTCTATTACCCGAAGGATACAAACATAGTCCCTATAATATTTAGAAGCTTAGAGAGACACAGCGTGTAGTTGATATCGCGGTGATCCAAACTGACGTATTACAATGACATCCTTACAAGCAACTGCCGATAAAACAATAATTTAGATACTAACTTCTATTGAATTATTTACCACATTTGATTGTGTGTTTGTTTCTTTTTGTGCAATTTTTAATATAATATTTTTCATTAATTATCCTCTATTCTCTTCTATGTGTGTATTACCTAGTAGCGGAAACTGTGTTGAATTAACTTTAATTTTCATTAATTTCAGGTTGTCTGGAAGAGATCGCTTTTTAGCGATAAAACCGCCTATTGGTGCACTTTTTTTATGTTGTAATAATTGTATTCATTTTTCTGTATTTGATGTATCCAATAAAGAGTTTCATTCATTCATTCATTCATTTATATAGTCATAATTTGTTCTGTTTGTTTCCCAAATAAATTAATATACCAGATAGTGTAATAGATACTACAGTACCTAAAGGTAACTTTCTAAAGGTCAGGTCGTGAACAAACACTAGGTAGCCGAGTGGCGAATTGGTTATAAAATAACGATGACTATCCATAAAATCGTAGGTCAAGGATATTCTTTTTTTAGATACTTCAATCCCCGCATATATGACTTGAAATATGACTGTTAACGCAGAGCATAGTGCAAATGGAAATTTTATTACGTATCAAAATAAAATTTTAGGACTAAATAAAACCATGGATAAAACGGCAGTGTTGTTTTTATATAGAACAGTAGTCAACATTGAACATGATAGTTGGTATAGTAATCCGAATACAATGTCACCCAGTAATGGACACAGCGACTCTTGACAGTTGTTTGAATTATGCCGGCCTATCCTAGATGTTCTCTGTTAGACTCTGAAACGCGCTGTTTGCTTAAAAGCGCCTGCGGATTTTGGTCACTAATTATCCGAGTTCCGAATATTTCACTCCTACTACTAATTTCACATTTCCCTGAACAAATAAAGCTACATAGAAAGCATAATTTAATAGAACTCTAACGTAAATTACGCTAGCAAATAAACAGAGTAACTTGGATGTTTGGCTGAATAGTAATTTATAACGAGAAAGTCTTTAAATCCAGAAATTTTTGTGCATCCGCTATCGATACACCGCGTCGTGTGGGCTACGGTTTTTAAGAAATTTTATGTATAAAGGGTAATTTGAACTGAGTATTGTGCTTCCTTTCCCTATCAACTTTAATATTTTCAATATCCATAACAATGGCCATTAAAATTCCATGTCCACGCCTTGAAGCTGGAATGCTTCTCGAATATTCCGTTCAATAAAGCCTGATTGCAGGGCACTCTAGCGCATTACCATGAAATATAGCATGATCAGATACTGGCAGCATGATAAGATTACTGGGTCCGGAAAGTCTATTATAAAAGAAATAAATTTTAAATTTAGAATTAAATATAGACAATGGATTTTTGAAATAAGAAGTTGTTTTGGGTTTTGTATAAGAACTTGCATATCGATTTCCTGTAAAAATTACTGAAAAACTTCAAGTCGCCTGCGCACGTTAAGTTAAATTAAAATATTTTCTTTCTTTGTGTGAAGTAAAGCATATCCCATGTATTTTATTTTCGTAAAAAAAAAATTGTTAGAAAATATACTGAATTTGTTCAGCTAATTATGAAGGTGACAGTCAGTACATAAATTTTTCCACATAAATTTTGTCATATTATATATAATACAAATTATTTTTTTTCACATTAATTTTTCTCATAAATAATAATGCATTAGGTTTCTTTAGACCTACCAACTCTCTAAACTAAGTCTTGGTAATTAACAACATTACAAATAAACCTAACACAAATACACGCCACTATAATTGTTTAATATACAGTAAACCCAGTGCTATAATATACTCGTTAAGCTGAGGTTAGACTATTGGAACACTAGATATCACATAAACACAAGGCATATTACCCCGTCTGTGGGAGATTAGGTCTTTATGAAGAACGTAACGGCCCGTGGCAAATTCACAAACAGAATAACAAGAAATATCAAATACTAAGATTTAAACACGTGAGGTATAATATTCTCTAATTATTGTGTTTATCGTAAGGGCTAAAAGTCAAATATGAGGCTTTTGAAACTGCTCAATGCTATTACGTATTTTTTTTATAAATTATATATTTTTTTGCACGACAAAGCGACCACACTGCACCTGGTGGTATTAAAGTGATATTAAAGAAATACTTCTACCAAAATATACTTCACCATTAAACTACACATAAATCTGCAAAGAAAATTCAGTAAAATATTTAACACTGTATTTAAAGCTTGATGCACTAATAAATTAAGTTGGAATTTCACTCGCTACATGTTTGCCAAGCGAGCTACACTAGATGGTGTCGCCGGACCGATGTTTTCAAAACTGGCTAACAATAAATTAATTTGATTACTAAAATACGGTCCAATAACGGAAGTTTATAAAATGATCAATGAAATAGGACTGTATTTTGAAAAGTGTATCCATTTACATGACCCAAAGTTTTTTGCAACGCGCAATGAACACACACCAGTATCTGCCAAAATATTGAGAGTACACAAAATTCCTGAATCCTACAATTGGATTGTGACAATAGCTATTTCCAAATTCCATTTCTGAATAAGTACTGTATATTTCTAATAAATAACTTATAATTTTCTTGCCTTTCCCGCTACAAAAGTTTCTAAACGCTGTATGATGCCAGCGCTATCTATTAAACAAATCTATTATTTTCCATGGAACCAAAGTACCTGGATAAAACTAGCCTATGTATTCAGGTCATAGTTTACCCGTGTGCCAATTTCTTTGAAATCCGTTTAGTCGTTTTTGCGTTTACATCTAACAAACATCTATTTTCAAAAACTCTCTCATTTATATCAGTAAGAAGTAAGATTTATCCTAGCTGGATAAAAACCCCGAAATAAATAAAGATTAAAAAAAAAAAAAAAAAAAAAAAGAAGTAAGATTTCGCTTGTGATCGAATTGAAAATTCTATTGATTTCTTCGATATCCTGGATTTGTATTCCAGTAATGAACCTACTGAATAGAATAATAGTGATCCCGATAAAACAAATTCTTCCATATCTTGTAGCCAGCGTAACTACTGGATACAATAAGACTTAACATCTCATGTCTCAGGATGGCGAGCGCAGTGGACTACCAAACAATATTGTGTAATTCAGTGTTGGATAGTGTTCCTACTGTGTATGGGCAGTCGTATCGCTTACCATCAGGCGAACGGCAAGCTAGTCTCGTTATTCAAAGCAATGAAAAAAATTATATATTTGTATCAAAATAACGAACCTAGTGAACATTAATATTGATCTCAACACAAGAGACACCTTCCACGATATAGTGTTACTGGAAAACACTAATGAAGGAACTTTGATTGCCAAACTTGACTTGATAAGACAGCTCCAAGCAAGTTTCGGTGTTTGGTGATTAATACATAACTTTGATGTGGTGACAATAAATAGGAGGTTAACGCTGAATAGGCAGATTTCGGATATAGCTTCCTGGGACCTTTGAGCGAAACTTAAGGTATTGGCGAAGCGTGTTACAATGAGAAATGACATAACTTTTGAATGTATGTTTTATAGTTATGAGATAAGGTTTAGAACAATAACTTATTGTTCTGCGGTATAAGGCATCGTGCGGATGCTGTCAACGTGTTGCCGAAAATACTACAATATTGAACTAAAACTATTTGCGGATTTATCGAGGTATTATATTATAATTTTCTCCCGAGGATTCGAAGACTTTGCAGCCTTCGTGGGTAGACCACGAAAGCAAATGAAACGTCGGGAGACAACTATAATATAATAAATGTCTAACATTCGCGTAGACATAAGAAATCATTACTACACTATTATGCGTGCAATCACACAATATTGAAATTATGAATTTCAGTAAAACACAATGTTAGTTATTTTAGATGCTCTGCAAAGATACATAACATCACGCATTTTATCCCCGAAGGGGTATGCAGAGGTGTAACTAGGGCACCCACTTTTCGCCAAGTATGTTCCGTCCCATGATGTGATAGGGGGCGAGCCTATCGCCATATCGGGCACAAATTCCAGACTCCGGGCTGATACTGAGCAGAAAAACCCAAATGCAAAGATTATGATTATAATATCAGTAATTAACACTACGCTCAGTCGATTTCCGTTTTGATGTATAAATATTAATTTTTTAATCTTTTATAAGCATGCAAAATTATATTTCGTTTTAAAAAAATAAGGAGTTTAATATTACACAAAACACTTATTACAAACATTCTAGTATCATAAAAGTTATCTGATATTTCTCTTTAAACATCTCTTCTGTAAAATTGACATTTCTGATATCAATTAATGTATGGTGTACAAATAAAAAAGAAAAGCAGTAAAAAATCACTTTTAACCAAACCTCGAGCGACCTCGATACGAAACGGCAATAAATCCTAATACACCTCAACATTGTTTACGGACGAAATGGCGATAACATGAAAATATTGAACTCTATAAATCCATCGTATCGTATCCGCTGTGACGTCATCTCCGTAACTCCATTCACGAACATACGGCTCGGTGAACCAAAGCCTCTGATAAATAACAATATGCAACGGAATAGTTCCACTTTAGTAAATCTTGAGTCGATTCCTCGAATCTGCGAATGAGACATGTTTTAAGGTATTGGAACGTAGCCAACGAGACATTGTCCACTGTTTATGATACTTGACCTTTAAAAGTGCTTATTGGAGATATTAAGACAAACTAAAGAGAAGGGTTGGCCTCTGTTCGACGCTCTTGAGCATTAGGTAGATAAAATAAAAATTGTTTTGTTAGTTCCCGTTATTTTTAGTCTTCATAAACGAGTCTTGGAATGTGTCAAATCCAAAGACGTCCGTGAGAAGAACTCATAACATAAACTTTAAGGACATTGGCATCTTCCAGAGTATTCTCTCAGAGCCTCAATCTGACGCAGCTTTCCTTTTATATACTAAGTTGTAATTAATTTAAAATGATTTGTACTATTGTTTCTTTTACTATGGGGCTGTAGTCTCCTAAGAGACTCAAAGCTTCTAAAGAAATAAAGAAAAAGAAAACAGTCTTTGGAAATAAAATTTCTGTTTGCATTTTATTTAGATGCAGTTCACTTATTACTTAACTAGCTTTTGAGCGCGGCTCCGCTTTAGTAATTCTGATATTAGCGCGTCCAAGCAAACTTTTCAGCTTTATATATTAGTATAGATATAGATATAACATGAGTTACTTTACCTTACTATGATAAAAACTATTTTTCTCATTGATTTTTCTTAACTATAAAATTGCATACTCTTCATGTAAACGAAGGTACAAACTTTTAATTGGGATCATATGACTTGACACTAATTTCACATTAGTCAATAATAATTAATCATTTATGTTTTTCGGTAGGCCGATTAGATATTTCATTGTGGGCACTTATTTTGTACTTTATTTTATTAAAATTTTAAAGACGAAATAAAAAAAATTGTTTGTTTTTAAAGATTTTTCTGACATAACAGTTCATTGTCTAAAAGAAAGTCCTTGCTAAAGGAAAAATAACCTAAAAGTTAAAAGCTGCATACGGATACTTCGGTTTATTTTATATTATTCTCCCATAAAATTTGCCACCATTTCTCATTTTTGCCATCATTTCCAAATTAAAACTCACACGCATCGGTTCAAGAAGTTTTCATTAACATCCTCAAATATCGTTTTTCTAATCTAAATTAAACTCAACATTAGTACCGCGTGGTAAACATTAAATGAAATTTGAATTTTACAAGCTTTAATGTTCCAGCTAAGTAAAACGTCTAGTCTTTCACTGTCCTTTTGGCAGTAAATGCCTTCTCAGCAATTTTATTCGTTAATCTATGTTTTACTCTTTTCGTCCTGAAAAAATTGAGCTCTTAGCGAGATAAGATTTTACGCTTTTCTTGCCAGAGGAAGATGTTTTATTAATCTCTTAAGAATGAGCATTAACTATCTTAAAGGCCAAATAGCAAATAATATAAAATGTAACATGAAAATAGCATCTAAAATCTTATATTAATTTTAAAATATGACTGCTTTGAAGTAATGATGTTCTACCCCAGTCAAAAATGAAGATGCCACGTGCTAAACATTTCTAATTTTCCAAAAATTGTCACCTTGTATAAAGATACTAAAATACAACACAATTTCGTCATCCATGCAAGGATTGTGATCACAAAAGGTCAATATAATTATACGATTAATAGTATATAATGCTATATTAATCTTAATGTGACCAAATATATTATTATCTCTTTAATAAATGTATAGCTATAGAATTGGCTTCAATTCGCAAATTGAACAACACTTTATGTGATTATTCCTAAAACGATTTCTTCAAGATTGGAGTCACAGAGAAGATGATGTTAAGATTGGCCGTAAAATATAAATCAAATCGTTTCTGCAACTGCATAAAATGTTAGCAGTGACCGTTCATGCATCATTGTTCCGTTCATTTCATGAATGATAGTATATTTTTTTATTGCCTTTGTAGACAAACGAGTAATAAGCCTGTTGGTAAGCAGCGTCCACTGCCCATGGACTTTACAATGCCAGAAGCACAGGCCAATCCGGTACCTACAAGGGGGTGAGTACTCTTTTAAAGCCTCGTTCAAAGAAGGACAAGTCATAGCACTTCGAGAACACCCATGCTGAGTTATTCTAAAGCAAAATGATAAAAGTACGATGGAATAAGCGAATTTTACACTCGTACTTATGAGAATTTGTTTATAAACAACACAAAAACAACTATTACTCTGAATCAAAATTCTTGAGCGTAATTTCTTACTTAGACGAAGTAAGCCACAAACAAGACACTGTTATGTACTAACTATATTTCTATTTTATTATTTTTCCACTACTCTCTGGCCTCGACTAAAATCTAATTAGTTTTATGTCTCACACGCTTTCACAAACTAATCTATTGTGATTACCAGTGATTCGCCATGACCCATATTATGATGAACGTCACACAATACTAGTGATACATGATGGATGGAAATTGGGTTATTATCTAGTTCGTTATTTTTATAAAATCTATGCAAATGTTGTACACACACAACATCACGCATTTTATCCCCGAAGGGGTATGCAGAGGCGCAACCATGGCACCCACTTTTCGCCAAGTGTGTTCCGTCCCATGATGTGATAGGGGGCGAGCCTATCGCCATATCGGGCACAAATTCCAGACTCCGGCCTGATACTGAGCAGAAAAACCCAAATATCACTTTGCACGACCCGGAATTCGAACCCAGGACCTCAGAGCGCTGCCGTACCGCGCATGCAGTACAACTACGCCACCGAGGCAGTCAAATGTTGTGTTGTAGGCAAATGTTGTAGGTATTGGCTATATCTTTTGACAATGAAATTTTAGAATGAAAAACATCATGGGATACTATATCGATGCAAATATAATTAATTCCTCATGAATAGAATCACTGCAATTCATACTTTATAGTCTTCTTAAATATTATAAGCTAGGTAGTTCTCGCGGCTTTGCTCGCGTGAAAATTATTTTCTACGACAGTCACTCAACCATTATATGAAACTAATGGCCTCTCCTTAAAAAATCAGATTAAAAAATACATTATTTTCCATGACAACAAATAACTGGAATCAAAAGTAACCTATATGTATTATATTATTTTCCATGGGAGCAAATTATCGACATAAAAAATAATCCTATGTATTAATCCAGGACATGGTTTACCAGTGGATAAAATTCCATCTCAATCCGTTGAACCGTTTCCGAGTTTATTTCTAACATCCGAAATTATCATAAACTATTGTATTTATAATATTAGTAAAAGCAATATTAAGAACTAAGATTTGATAAACAAAGCATTTCCGAATTATTCGAATCACATTTAATACCCGAATAGTCCTGGATCAAAACAGGCAAAATTTTAAGTTATGAAATTAGGACACTTTCTCCAAAAAAAAAAGAAAAAACGTTTTGGCGGCATTGCTTGTAAGATCTAGTATTTTATATTTACTTACACTAACCGAGTAATAGGATACTAAAATTACTTACCACCCAGCAAACAACGTCCTATAAAAAAACAATTACCATACAACTTCCTAGTATCATAAAATTATATAAAAAAACAACATACCGTAGCGTCTATTTTGCTAAATCACGATGAAATGTCACGTTTCTGATTATCATCGTACAAATGCCTACATCACTCCAGTTCCCACCAAGAGACATGATATAAAGCCTTATAAAAGCGGTCCTTATTATAATAGCCTTTTCAATGAGACTACATCTGACTGTGGTGGACACCTGTCGGTAGCACGTTACGTGCAGTAACGTCAGTCGGACAATTATATAAACGGCGAATATTATTGTTACGTAACAAGGTCGGTTTACTGAAATACTTATTACAGAACATCCTAAAATTTAGTTTACTGACTTGTAAATTAAACTCAAGACTAAATAAGTTCTGAATTATCGTATCTTAGTAATAAATAATGTTAGTAAGTACTTAAACTTTTTATATTTTATTTATTTACTCCTATTTTTGAATTTCGTTAGTAAATTTTATTACTTGAATTATTTAAGATGTTAAATTCAATTAATACTTAAATAGAAGTATCGTAAAGTTTGCTATTATTGGAGTAGCACGGGTATAAAAAAATCATCAAACGGTCTATGGGGGTATTATTATTTTAATACCAACAATATTTTTATATGTGCTTATTACTATTTTGTTTTACGAGCAATTTAATATTTTTTATTATGTTTTGAATTATTTAGGGTTCCATACCTCAAAAGGAACCCTTGTAAGATCACTATGTTGTCCATCTATCCGTTTCTACATCATTTTTTTTCTCAGGAAGGCGTAGAGGTATCAATTTGAAATATATATCAAATACTCGGGTTTTCGATCTCTTTCAGCTGTGACGAAATCAAGCTTGTAACTTAACACGATCAAAATATTAGACCGTTTATGTCGTATATTTTGCGATTTCAAAAGGGAATCAAAACCAATAAAAATATACCCTGATGCAGTCATTGAAAATAACTAGGCTTTTATATAAATACATTAAAATCTCATTGACCACAACATACCCTGATTCTATTAGCGTTTGATAACTAGATGAATACGCCTCTACTTTGTATCGAGCGCCTTTTGTTGGCATTGTGCTTTGAAGTAAACAATGTACTTTGTTGAGGTATTCTTACTGAAGGGAATACTGAACCTACTCGAATACTTATGAATCAAAGGGTAAATTGGATAGAAGTACTATACGCTGCGATAGCCTAGTTGGGAGTAGAACGGACTGTTGAGGAATGTCCGCGGGTTCAAAACTCACGGACATCGTTAACTTTTCTAGAGTAATGTGTATCATCATCAGCCCATTGCAGTCTACTGCTGGACATAGGCCTCTCCAAGGTACGCCACAGAACCCGGTCTGCTGTTCAGTCGTTATGTGTATGTGTACTTGTATTCTTTATGAATTATTACTTGCTTTAATGGCGAAGGAAAACTTACACACCTAAATAGTTCTATAAGATTGTATGCGAAATCTGCTAATTCGCACCAAACCAGCGTGGTGGACCAAGGCCTAATCCATATAAGTAGTAGAGTGGGCCCGTGCCCAGCTGTGGGACAGTATATTATACAGAGCTGATAGTAATAGTATATACGCGGGAAAATTTGGATTGTTTATAGATAAGGTCAATTTTTGGCTACATATTTTTTTTATAATAGGTTTTGTATGTAAATGGTTCATGTTCTGCTAAATGGAAATTTAAGTTATTTTATTTAGCTATCCTAAATAAATAGTGGGCTTTGTTTTAAAACAGGAAATGATTTATTTGTGTGCCATATTTCAACTAGAATGTCGGGTTCTGTGTTTATATTTAAAAAAAATCTAAAAATGTTTCACAAGTTCTCGTATAAATATTAAATTACTAAGAATAAAGAAATTTGAACTCGAATTTTTTATAGAAACTAGTTTTTATTCTGGATATTTATCTTTTTATTTGATTGCCTTCAGTTAGTTTTCCATCACAATAAATCTATCAATTCTCCAGATCACTCTGCACACACAAATAAATAAAACAATATTTTAACGGTATTTAATACTCCAAATAAACGTTATACACTCAGAAGTTATAAACGATAATAGAATTTCATCGCAAGATATTTCCATTTGTCTTTTATACGCTTATCCCTTGAGTCGCGAAATAAAATGTTCCCGATTTCTTTTAAGACAATATGGTACTGTCAATGCTTAAAACAAACTTTTTATATATCCTTAAGTATGAATATAAATGTTTTATAAAATAATATGTTTTAAATTGCTTCTTTAGTTTAATGGTAATTAATGCCTATATAATGAAATAAATGTAGCGAACCTAGGTTCATCGTCCAGGTCAAGCAATTCCTTTCTTGTACATATTTTAAATAAAGAATACCTGAGACTCCTGAGATTTCACAATTATACAAGCCATTTACCGGATAGAAAGTTAATAATAAAATATTTAACACAGTCCTTATTTTCACTCCACAAAACCTTTGTTGCTTCTTTGTATAGTTTTCTGTTAAACTGTGAACAGTAGTGTTGGTTACATGTTTATTAATGCAATAGATGTGTAATTTTACCCTTTACTTATTTAATGTGTAACTGTTTTCTGTTCCTTTTGAAAAAAAAAAAGTTAGATAAAACGGAAAAGTTCAGTGCTCTCGAACGCAACCCCACGTCAGAAACATTAATCTCAATCGGTCACACATAACTGGATAAACACTGCATAACCCTGAATCGGAATCAGGTCACTGGGACGCGTTTTTTATCATTTTCCCTGCTTATTATCATCAAAAGGGAAACGTGACTACGCACGGACGCCATTTTTTTTATTTGCTCAATGATATACTGATTGTAATTTCACGGTTATTAATCCGTTCATACTAATATAACAAATGCGAAAGTAACTCCGTTTCGATTTATTAACAAAATGACAACTCATTTTATTGAAATTTAATGACGAGGGAACGAAGGATATATATAGAATATATTTTATATTTTTGACTACTTTTACGCCGCGTGCAAAAGCTATTATAACTGGTTGAAATATAAATTTCTGCTAGGCGTTGATATGCACTTATCTTAAGCACTAGGTGCACTAAAGTTCCGCGCTGACGCTGTGAACTTGTCAAGAAAGTTGAAGTTGGTGAAAGAACTGTCAGTTTCATATTAGTTATGTTCTTCGGCAACAACTTGGTAGCATATGCGCGGCGCCTAACTACACTCTTAAATAATTTTATGAACTTGCTATACTTATACTATCAATGCTCTAAATCCTAAACTAATTTATACACAAAACCCCTCATCAAATGTATCTTGTGATTTCACGCTCAGACGAACACGAGAATAGCAGAAATTTGCAAAGTACCCTCATTTTATGCAGTGAAAATATCGACTGTATTCCAATGAATATAAGGTAAAATATACATTTTTGTAATTTCCGTCTGTCCAACTAACGACGCAGTGGGAGCTACTTTACTATCTCAGATAGAAATAAATGCATGAAATTTGAATTCGAACGAAAACATACAGGATTTCTTGAAATATATACTAATAATACAGAGTTTTTAGGCAAGAGAGTTATTATGTTCTAACTCCATAGGTTTTTATTATAGAGGATTAAATCCATGTAACAAACTGCTTTTTTATATCACCTTAACTCCATCAATATTAATTCCGAGGAGTTTTTAAGTTTGTTTGTAGTGCATTTATTTTTTGTATAATAAAATTGTCTGTAAACCTTTTTTCTCGATACCGGATTTATGTAAAAGACGTAAACATAGGTTGGATTTCATTGCGATATGATTTCGTTCATTCTATAGTTTTAATTATACTCAATATGATACTTCTGCTTCTTCTTAAAAAAATATCTTTATTACTTAGAATCTTACCGAAGAAGTATACCAGGCGATGACGAGATATGATTTCTTGTTTACGCGTAGATATGTTAGAAATTGAAATAAAACTATTTTTCGGACTTTATCGTGGTGTTTTATATTGTGATTTTCGCCCAACGTTTCGGAGACTTCGCAGATTTCATGGTCATGGGGCGGACTGAGGAGTTGGTCGTCTGAAAAGTCAAAGTTACAATCTACCTCCATTTTACAAATATACATACTTATTTTATTTTTTAGCTGTTGTGCGATCTACGCAAAATGAGTTTGAAGACACTGTGAGATATACCAAATAAACCAACAAAATAAACATACGGGTACCAGAATTCATAATAAAATTAATTTAAAAACTCCACATCGCTTCCCTTTATTATAATCCAAACTTATTTAATCTACAGCGTTGTTTCTCAGATGTTACGTATTACCGCGACCTTGCTTTACAATCGGCACATTTTGAGTTACAAAGCTTATCTTAGAATTAAAATTAATGGCTATATTACGTTAATTTGATTTAGATTCTGATATTTTGTAAACAATATAAGTACATATTCATAGATTAAGATTTGGATATTACTTTAAGTTTAATTTGTATCATTTGTCGAATATTTACGACGATTCATCAAAAGCGGAATAAATTAAAATAAAGAAGACAATATTCCACTAACAAGAATTTGAATATTCATTCCCAAAAATGAAAAAAAAACCTCAACTAAAAAAATGTAGAGCCATAGCCATAATAAAATATCATATCAAAAAAAAGCAACACTAAGAAAGTATTGTTAAACTCATTTCACGCGAGTACAGACAAATTGGATGCGAACATAAGTTCCCACAAGCTACGGAATTTCTTCGCTTAATAGAATATTTTATACCTGGCTAAGGCTTGCGCAAAGTTTAATCTTCATATAATAATTATGCTAAGAAAACGTGGGTTTCCGAGATAAACTTACGTCTGTGCGTTTAACGTCTAAAAACAGACCGAACTACTAAGGAATTTAAAACAAAAACTTAAAATGAAAATTATACCGTCGGGAAATGGTAAAACGGAATTCAATTACTTTTTAAAACGTGCATATTGAAAGATTTTTTGTTATAAGGAAGTTTAAGAATATATCGTCAGAATGGAGTCATAAAAAAGATTTTTTTTTTTTAGAAAGATTACAACATGGGCTTATCAGAATGCACTGAAAAAAAACATAAATTACAAAGTCTTACATTCCGTGTGATCGCCCATTAGAGTATACATAAATAAAAAGAAAATTTAAGAAAAGGAAACTGACAGTATAGAAATCAGAGGTGATATAGTTACAATCTAATTGAGTAACTAACTCAACTAAGTAAGGTTCAGGTATTATAATCATAAACATTGCAATTATGGTATAAATTTAATTTCGTACAATAACACTGCACCTAAAGATAAATGCATATCCAGATATGTTTCCGGCGTTTCTATCAATAAAATCTGATACGCAGCAAATGAAAATGAAATGGCGAAAAACGTTCATAATCAAATTTCATTGAAATGGGTACAGCCGTTTCAAGAATCATTTAGTAGCATGTATGTTGTGGTTCTGCTCCATTCGGTTGACATTATTATTTATCTCTAAATCTTTTAAGTCTACATTGCAATGTCTGGTTCGTTTCAAAGGTCAGACAATGTGGTTTGTTTGTGATGATTCTTGCCCTTTGAAAGAAAGAATTCTAAGGGTCCTTTCAATTAAAGAGTTGGTCGATGGTGATATAATTATCGAGAAAATGACAATTCTTTCTGGTCATTTCAGAAGAAAAAGCACCATCTTACGTAACAGCTTAAGAGCGAGAAGACTTTATGTTAATGAGGAATGGTTAACTTCAACATCAATAAATTGAATTATTTTTACACGGGCCTCTAGCTTTTCTAAAGTTTTGCGTATCATCATAATCATCATCATCAACCAGCCAACCATCAGACATAAAATCCACTGCTGAATATAGACCTCCCCTACAGATTTTCAGACGGACCTGTCGAAAGCGGTCTGCATACAGCGAGTTGCTGCGACCTTAATCAAATCGCCTTTCCACCTTGCAGGTGAAATAAAATAAAAAGTAATGTAAGTATTATCGATTGCTTTAACGTTGAAGGATAACATCGTAAGGAAACCTACATACAAGAGAGGTCTATAAGAATTTTGAGGGTATGTGAAGTCTACAAATCTGCACTAGACCAGCATGGCGGGCTAAGGCGTAATCCCTTTCAGTAGAGAAGACTCATGCCCAGCAGTAGAGCTGTATATAATACAGAACTGATAAGGGTACTTGTAGGAAATAGACCATTAACAAAGGTTTTTTTACTTATATTTAAATAAAACACACGTGACACAATTTTATCCCTGAAACGGTAGGCCCAGGTGCAACCAGCATAAATACGAGTTATAATTATGACTGCTATAATTACAAGATAAAAACGTTACATATTTTAACGCTCTCATAACATATCTACCCATTTTGGGATAAAGACAGACTGCTATGATATTAATGACGTATAAGCCGATAACTCCAGCAGCAATTTTAAACGTAAAATGTAAAATTATATGCGAATACAAATGTATTACATGAAAAATAATGTATTCATAAGTGGAATCATGAGGATGTGCAAAAATAACTTATTTCGAAATAAATGAAACTGGATTTTTTATGAAAATAATATTGTTTTTAATAACAATTAAATAGAATATTAAAAGCTGTCGTTTTGAAGTGTCATTGTTCAAAATTATAATTAGAAAATTTTAAATGAAATCGAAATAAAAATATTTTTCAGATTTTATTGCAGTTTTTTATCTCATTTTCTCCCTACATGTCAAAGACTGAAGCCTTCATGGTGACAGGGCGGTCTAAGGTGTTGGCCTTCCGAAAAAATCTTCGTATATTTTGTGTTGTAATCCACCAACTTACTACGAGTCTTATATGTAGTGACATGTTGCCCTTTACAAAATTAAGTAGGCCTTCAATGGTATATTTACCTTACTTAAAACACCTACACGTAGAAACTTACGCTAAATATAACATCCACTGTATCGAACATAGCTACATGTTAGTATAAGTATGCATTTACGTCAATGATGCATTTTCATTAACAAACATATTATACCTAGAAGTTGATGAGAATAAGTATTTTAAAAATAAATGTACGTAACGGTATGGTTTTTACGAAATATTGTTACAAAATTTTCTTTTTTTGTCTCAACTCGTACATGATATATATTATTTGATAGAACAATTGTATTAACACAAAAAAACAGACGGAAAATTTTGTTATAATATTTCGTTGCGTACAAGTATTTTAAGAATTTCTGCTTTTTTAGGTTATGTCATTAAAATATGAAGGGGTTTTTAATATATCACTCCTGCCTTACCTACCAAGTAAACTGTTAAGTGTAGGTAAAACAACAATGGCATTTTTACCTAATCGTTGGGATTTTACAGCTATTCAGTACTAAATACCATCGACCTTCACTGACCCTCAAATTATCGAGACTGTATCGTATCTACCACAATTACACCCAAGGACGGGCGACTAATAGTAAAACCAATAAACCAAAACTTTATACTATCACGAAACAATTTACTGGCACACATGAGGATGGGCGACGAAGGTCACAGGGTCGACAAAGTTTATTTCCTTTACTCAAACATATCCCAAAACAAATTGTATGCATGTATGTTAAATTTATGTCATACATTTCCTCGGATGTGGCTGCGCGAAGCACATTTAAATATCCTTTTTACGTTCCTACATTATTCAGACTTATCTCCTGGTAATTCGTAACGAAACACTTTGTGAAACTCGATTTACATACTCATAATCGTCTGTGAACTTGGTAAAAACGTAAAGCAAAAAACCTCGTCGGCATTCCCGTTATATTTTATATAAATATTTGATGAGATCGCTGCCTTTGGAAATTGTTGGGTTTGTTTGTTTGTCGGTAAATATGGCGAGCGGAAGGAATTTCAAAGATCAACAATTGGAAATTGTGTTGATGCTATTATTTCTTCCGTAAACTTTGTCAATGGTGTACAGAAATTCTTTGACAAACTGGAGTCGAATGACATTAAACGATGTTCTTGGAACGAAAGGAAAACTTTTATATACAAACTACGAACTAGGACAAATTTCAAAATAGACTTGTTTTTTAAAACAGCTTTAGGAATAGCAAAATGCCAACATTACTTCCTAAGTACTAATACATTTATAAATTAATAATCGGACTTATAGGTATAATTAGTCCTTTAAAATATGTTGTTGTTAGGAATGGGATATACTGCAGAGTAATAACGCCCTTAGAATTTATAAACAGAGCAGACTTTATTTACTGTTAGCTAAGTTTTACGCTACATCGTATGTATCACATTTAACACCATTTTTTGTTTTTTTCGTTATTTTCCACCGCTATGGAAACTACAATGACATTTTCTATATCAGCCAGCTAAATTGATATAACACATATAAAACCTTCAACAGTTTTTGTATACAAAATAAGTCTACACGTATTCCTCTAAGACGTCATAAAAAAAATTAAATAAAACTATTTACGGATTTTATCGCGGTATGTTAGTATTATAATTTTCTTCCAACGTTTCGAAGACTGCAACCTTCGTGGTTACGCGGCGGACCCATCCGAAAAATAGTTTTATTTCAATACTAGCTTCCGCTCGCAACTTCGCCCGCGTGGATTTCGGACTTCAAAAATGGAGCCGGTCGCGAACGTTCGAGAATGTTCGTTTTACGAAGCTACTCACTAGGTGATTCGCTAGCCTCTAGGTGCCAAGCAAGCCGCCTGCCTGTGCGTTCGCGACCTTATATATACAAAAATAATCCTTATAGCATGATTCAGTATTCACGCATGATGGCTTATTATTAGCGTATTTCATGTATAACTTTGGTGTTTCTATACCGATTTCTATGATTCTTTTTTATGGAATATTTAATAATGTTAACTTTTATAATTAGGGATGACTGAGTAGACAAATATAATGAGAATGCTTCGAACTGCTAAGCTATCGGGAGTTACACGTGTTATTGTGAGTCAACCATAAAAGATAGACATATGCTGTCGTGGGATATTTTTTACATAATTTTAAGGAGAACATTTCCGTCATACATGATTTCTGTGTAGCTTTAACCATTAAGCTTGCACACGCGACGGAAGCTTAAAAATGGAGTAACTTCTCCCGTTTTCCCAACATTTCCCTTCACTGCTCTGCTCCTATTAATTGTAGCGTGATGAAAAGTATACTATAACCAGCACAGGAGTATGACAAATAATTGTACCAAGTTTCGTTAAAATCCGTCGAGTAGTTTTTGTTTCTATAACGGTTATACAGACAGACAGACAGACAGACAAAAATTTTACTAATTGCAGTTTTGGCATCAGTATCGATCCCTAATCACCCCCTGATAGTTATTTTGGAAATATATTTCATGTACAGAATTGACCTCTCTACAGATTTATTATAAGTATATAGATGTAACATTTGCGTAAACATAAGATTTGTTAAACAATTAAACCGTGTAAACGTACACCATTCCATTAATTTCTGATAATTTCGAATTACCAAACGCTAGACATTTGGAACGAACAACGTACCATCGTTATTGAACTGAATTTCCACATTTCCTAGAATCACTGCAACCTAATGCAAATCAGTGTACGTTTAGCTCCGTTTATTTGAATCACGTACATGAAGTTAATACTGGAATCGATAGTGCGGGGCTTCCTAATCTGGGCACCCTTACATTATAATCCTTGAGTAAATTTGGACGTTGTTTAATAATTTAAACCTTCAACAGGGAAGTGAATACACGTTTTTTTATTACATTTGGTAACTGCCAAAGCCAGACTATGTTTAGATTATTAAAAATTTAAAGATTTCTCTGTAAAATTCTTCACAAATTAAATTCCCGCTATGAATCTTAGTAACACACTCCAGAATTTTTGTGTAAAAATGTTCACCCAATTCTCTTATTCATGCTTGATTAGCTAAACAAATATCTTCAAATACTTTCAGATTTTAAACATCTGTAAGATTATACAACTACGTGTTTCAGTAACCAGTATTATCTGACGATTGCACCAGCTCGACCGTGTTCAAACCACTGTCCAAATGGACGTGAAATAATGTGGTCGGAAGTAATTGTGTGGTGCGGTCGGTGGGATTGCTGGCTAAACACCTCATTCCCTTACTTTCTATGAAGGTAACGCTTCCTTTGATAATGTAAGTGTTGTGTACGATAATAATCTTTACAATCAGATTACGATTACGGCCGGTGAGCCGGAATTGCCTTATGGTAGAATTTTTATCGCATCTAAATAAATCTATTGTTTTGAGACTCGAAGTTATTTAATGAATATAGTAACCTCTATTTTATTTTACTTTGTTTGGATAACTACAGAAAATACGTAACACTTATAGATTACAGTTAAACAACTCATTATCCCCAACAGTTCTCATAGATTACGTCTCTTAGACATAGAGTACGATATTCGGATGCTCCGCCAAATAATCATGGATTCTTTATCGAATTACTAATCGAATTACTTGTGCTGAGTGTGACACGCTTATTTTTTACACTATTTTTTTTTTAACCTGTTTTGAGACCTTATTTTGTTTTCTTTTTAGTTCATAATCTTTGCTAGAGTAATACTATACTGATGCATGTCGTATTTACTTATAATTATTTTTTACATTTAAATACTATGTATTTTACACTTTGGTAAATCTATACAACATATAGGTATAAACCTGAATTTTGTTTGTTTGAGGGCGCTAATCTCAGAAACTTCTAAATCGCTTATGAAAATGTTTGCACTAATATGATGCTACATTACTCCTGAGTACCTACATATTCATAATTATCCCGGAAAAATTTGCACGCGGGCGAAGGCATAGGTAAAAGCTAGTTATCAAATAAAAATAAATCTCATTAATAATTTCCTCTCCCAATTCAATAATTAAACTGATCCACAGAAAAACTTCAAATCCTTGTGTGTATAAAAATGGCGCATTTCCGCGCAGCAAATTGGAAATCACAAAAAACCGAGACACGAACGGAATGAAATGAAAATGGGTAATATTAGAAAAGAGTTTAGCGCACGCTTTTTCTTCGGAACTAATTCATTTTTTGTCCGTGAATTGTGAAGCCGGTGGGGTACGATCAAAACCTTTTATCCTCATTACATATAATAAAATTGTAACAGGCCGATGTTTGTATTGAAGATAAACTACTATAGGCTCTTTATAAGAGCAACACAAGCCAAAACAACAGTTTTTTTGCGTGTCTTTATGTTCATACACGCGTCACACAAAAACGAATGCATGGAATTGAATGCAGTGTTTACCAATGTATTACGAGAGATGTAACTTAAAACATAGGCTCCATTTTATCCTGGTAAAATATAAAGAAGGCCTTTTATCCCGGAAAACCTTTCACGCGTTCGGAGACGCAAGCTAAACCTGGTAACTAATATAAAGTAATCATAATGAGGGAATCTTTCCAAATCTGCTTCCGGAAATAGCAGCGAAATAATTCATGCATATTCATCCACTATGCAATTGAATGGCAAAATTGCTATCTTTGAAAAACATCTCTCTTTGATCGGTATTTTTAGACTGCACTTTACTTTTCATCTGATACAATCTAGTGACTTTACCATACCAAATGCCTTTACCAGTGAAAGTAAATAATATTTTATAAAATCATTGTAAAAATACCGAGCTAAATATTATAATAAATAAACCTAAATGTTCATGATCCAAAAATAAATACGACCAAAGTATTTCCAGACGTTGTTATGTAAATAATTAACCCATTAAATATAGCGTTTATAAATCATAAATATTTTCAAATAGTCAACGGTAAAACAAAATGGCCGTGTTTTACCGCCATTAATACAACAATAAAATGTGAACTACACGGCTCCGTATTGTTAACATTTTTGCGGTGTGTTTGTTAAGTTATTTATTATTTACGCAGAATGGCATGAGTTTCAATTGCATACTTGACTGTATGGGAGAAATATTTCATTTTATGAGTAGGATTTAGATAGTGTCTTTTCTTTCACACGGCAAAGTGACTCCGCAGCGTTTAATGGTAAACGGAGTGGTGTCCAGATAGTCTTCTGCCGACAGCTGATTACCCCTCGCCAGTCGGCACAATTATGCCGGTCTGTTTGAAACCGGATATACACAGCTTGATCCTAGCACGCAACTCACTTACATGGGCAATTATAGCAGGTTTTATACCCTGTGTACGGTGGTCGCTTTTCAGTCGGATACTATATCCTACCACCAGCTAACAATATAATAAGCAAGAGCCGATATTCGAGGACCTGGTTTGGGTAGTAAAGAGATATCTGATTCGAAAAACATCCTCGATGTTCTTGTGATTAGATTTGTATGATAAGGAGAGGCTCGTCCCTTATCACATCACGATTCAAAAATGCAGCTGGCAAAATATGGCCAAATTCATCGTACATACCTGAATTTATTTTGTTTCTCTTGATTTATGTATTGTAGTATATTTATTATAACTATAATATTCTGCTAACAACTCGAGTTATAGGCGTGATATTATTCATTATGAATATAGGCTGAATGTTTCGGCCTCCTGGGTGTACGGGGGATTAAAATAAAATGACCGCAAGATGGCGGTCTCGGGAAAACCGCGCTGACTGCGCTGGTTGAAAGGGGGCCGGAGAAAATATAATTAGTTTAAAAATGGTAAAGGTGTTTACCTAATCCTGTTTTCCGATCTTCAATGAAAAAAAAAATGACGTAATTTTCTTTGTACATTCATCATCATCATCATCATCATCATCAGTCACAGAAAGTCCACTGCTGAACATAGGCCTCCTCCAAAGATTTCCAAACGGACCTGTCGAAAGTGGCCTGCATCCAGCGTGTTCCTGCGATATTTATCAAGTTTTTTATTTTTATTTTACTTTATAGTTTAGATCCCATTCATTAATCCAATTTAATTATAAAATTTAATTAAATAAGTACCTATTGCTAAAGTTATTTAACGTTTATCCTTCAGATGCATTGAATCTAAAAGTGTTTGATCCTAATCTTGTGGCCACAGATAGCTCAGCCATCATTGAGTAATGACAAAAAGTGACGGGTTTGTGGCCTAGAACGGTTCTAAATCTAAATAACATAAACCTACTCTAAATGATTTATTATATTTCTAACCTTATTTATTTACAATAAATTGTTAATATTTATGTTTATAATTTCGATCATTTCCAGTGAGGTTATTTTCAAAACTACTAATTCAATTCTAAAAATACTAACTGATAAAAAGTATTTATCAACATTCCGCACCTTCAATTGACTTCACTACAACGTATGTTAAACAATAAAAACATCGACTGAGATGAGAATGCTGTCACCCTCTACGTTCCGAATGTCGGAGTGTTGCACCTCTGTCTACCTCCAAAGCTCTCTTTATTTTTACCTTCACACACACACACACACACACACACATAACATCACGCATTTATCCCCGAATACCCATTCGGGGATAAATGCAGAGGCACAACCAGGGACCCACTTTTCGACATGTGTTTTCCGATACTGAGCAGAAAAACTCAAATGTCACTTTGCCCGACCTGGGATTCGAACCCAGGACGTTAGAGCAGTTCCGTACCGCGCATACAGTCCAACTACGCCACCGAGGCAGTCTTACCTTCGTAAGTTCATATTTCTACGTGATGATACGATTCGTTTAACCATCTGTATACGCACAAATGTAATTCAGTTCGCGGCCTAACGCTTTGTTAGGCAGCTTATCTGAAGTTGGTTTAAGGGGATTTATTTTACGCGTATCTGTACAACATAGTAATCCTGATAATGTAACAAATATTAAAATGTGGGAAGAGCAGTAGCTTGCCATAGAAGGGCCCTGTATCTAAATTTGTTGGGGTCCCTTCAGGGCAATGCCAACTTTTGGGCGCCTGCTTAGTTTAATGTAGGTATGGACCAAAAGGGATCCCAAAGCTCGGGTGGCCTTTATTTGTGACACGGCTGATACGGCGGTAGCTATGCCCCTGGTGAAGAAGTTCGGATGTTCAGGCCTTTTTTAGAAATAAATCCACGAACTGTTGGATTGGTTTTCTTATTGCATGTCAGGAAAAATCATGAGTCTGGTTTAACATTTATTGTATGCAACTTTTATATATAAAAGTTAGCAGTACTTTAATATCAGAAAAGGGATTTGGAGCAGCCGCGAGCAATCTAGTGCTCAATAAAAATATTTGCAAGAAAATCTATATCTTTAAACTATTGAAGTATTAATACATTAATTTCTTTTAAAGTAGCATTAAATCAAGTAAGCTGCAGTATACTGAACGTCACTACTCTCAGAACACCCTTACTGCCTCACAATAGCCAACGTATTTTCGAATTAAAATAACATACTTTGCACAGGGATAGAAACCAGAACCCGTGATCACAGCCCTAGTGACTAACCAACCGCATACAATGAACCGGAAAAAAATCGCAGGACAACATCAAAGCTATATGCAGAACACCCATACTCCTTTCAGTGGTTTTTTTTTCTACAGACTCGACATAGTAACCCTACCGCACCTGATGGTAAGTGGAGTCCAATAGAACGTCGAGTGACAAGAGATTTATTTATCATGATTTTGACAATATCCTTATAAGTACCTTAAACCTAATACAATATTGTCGCTATTAACTAAACTATTAACTAATACACTACTTAAAACTACAATATTTAAACATCTAACATCAAATATATAATTTTTCGTATATGCTCAACATTTTTATACTGTCAATATGTAACAATCTTATATATTTATCCTGCATAACAAATCAGATTTAAATGATTAACCCTCGGCATAATTATGCTGGCCTGTTGGAGTAGTAATCGATATGTTTAAAAAAAAAGTCACATTTTTTCCCATCATGGAAATAAACTGTGATCCCCACGATTCACAGTCCAACTGACTGGCCACCCGTACACAATCAACCGGAAGAGGTTCGCAGGACATTAGATAGCTATAAATCAGCCCGCGGTCGCGCCTGCATCCAACGTTTCCTTTCGACCGCTATCACACGTGTTTTATTGGCAACAATTCTTTGTTTCGTTGTTTCATACATTATTCAAAGCGGAATAACATTTTCCTAATACTTTGATCCGGTTTATGAATCCCTTCCCTCCTAAAGAATAAGTCCCTTTATTACTGAAAAAATAGTTTCTTGTTATAAAATGTATGAGAATGTTGTACAATTAAATTAATAAATTAAGAAAAATGTATGGAGTTATATTCTACAATGTTCCAGAAAGGCAAAAGCAAATCAAACAAATAATACATTCTCTCAAATATATTTTCAGATCTGTCAATCTCATCTAATACAATAAATATATAGTTAGGGGACCCTGTTCCATCTAAGGGGCCATATCCGTCTTTATGCAATTACGACATTCTAATTAAAGGAAAGCTTTGATAGCCATATAGGTAAATTCTTAAAATAAACCCTATTTACCTATATAACTATCAAAGCTGTCCTTAGATAAGAATTCCTGTAATCGAAAATAGACAGAATTGCCCCTGTACACGGAATAGGGCCCCTTGACTATAATTCAAAAATACATCAGTCAACATATTAATATATATAAAACAAAATCATCATGATCTTCGTTATTTATTTAATACTGAAATGTTAATTAAACTTTGGCTTACACTGGTATTTATAATTCATGCTTCCCCAAGAATTATTGTTTATGTAAGATTAAAGGTAGCGAAGTTATCTCCTTTATGTGTCCCGAAAGTTAACTTTCATTCTCTAGGGTGAAATATATTAGGGCTAAAAATATGTGCGACAGTGAAAATGTTTGAAGTAATACAAAGTACAGACCGACGCCTTGCATGAAAATATTTAGGTTAGATTACTAAAACCTTTGGATGAATTAAACAGTAGATTTTGATCGCAACTTTGACTGCGTAGTTTTTTCCAGGAAAATATGTTTTTAATCTTACTTTTATGAAATACTAGCTGACCCGAAAGACGTTGTCCCGTTTTAACTTTGAATTTGCAGCGCGCATTCTGTCAATCGCTGACAGTCATTTCAAACAATTGACAGTTATATAAAATTAATATTTTCGTTACGTTTTCTTAAATGTTCTAATTCTCCGCGCAATTTTTGATTTTTTTTCTTTCATAAGAACCTTCTCCAGACAATAACAAACACAACAAAAAATAATAGTGAAATCGGTCCAGCCGTTCACGCGTGATGGCGTGACCAAGGGAAATAGGAATTCATTTATATATATATTATATAGATGTAAAAGTTTGTATGTTTGGATGATTATTATAAGTAACCTCAAAAGCAGCCAAACGGTTTTTTTTTTGGTCACAGATCCCCCAGCCAACACGGAAAGAAACCTGTGATCGGTATACTGGTTACCCCCGGCATGGCGACTGCAAAGGCCCTGGAGCAAAGTTAAAAGAGGATAGTTTGAAGGAAGTGTTGAGGAACGGGAAGGGACCGTCTTAGAATGGGCGGAGGGGAGGCCAGAGAGTGTTTGGGAGCATTATAGACTTCAATGTGAATTTGACAACCATGAGGTTTACACATTTTACTTGGTATGAAGACCGAGCGCACAAGAATTGCCTCGTGGAGCTACGTTTATCTCCCCCAAGATTTGCATGAAATCGGATCAGGATCGCACCTCGTCAGAATTGTTTAGATGGTGCGCCATAAAAATTATAAAAAGCAACAGTTTGGCTCGCTCGTATATCCGCCATTTTCAATAAACGATCCCAATCGCTATTCTAGAACTTTCTCAAAAATTGACCAATCGGAACAGAGTATTTTTGACATGTTTACAAATGAGTTATTTTGATTGGTTCATTTTCGGAATCAGATTGAAGATTGAGATTGCGATCGATTATTGAAAACGGCTATAAAACGAACTAGCTGCGAGTAAAACCGACGGAATATTTACCGCGTAAATTGCTGCTCGTCGATCGCACCCTTTATTCATTTTGTATACCTTATCTAAAAAACGTAAAAGTGATTTACGTTCTACTAAGCTGATCATACCAACGATTTTGGTGACGGGCCTTTTTAAATAACTTTTAAACGATTATCCTGATATACTGCTTTAATATTTCACTCTTTAATTCAGTCCTGGTGATTTATTTTGAAAAGAGTAATTAATTTTAAACCTTATTAGTCTAATTTATAGCAAGTAAATAATTCCTTTTGAATAGTGTCAACTGTGTTACCTTAAAATTAAGTTTCATAGTAAATTTAAAACCAACATTACACTCATTTAAGAACAGAATAAGTTAATTAGTTTGCTCAAGAGGTTTTTTGACGAAATTATACTTCGTTACCTTACCATTAATTAATAAAGGTTTTTAAGAAATTTAATTCTTTTTTTTTAATTTAAGATTTATGAGAAACTTTTTGCGGGTTTGAATTTTATATTTCACTTTTTTACCTAAATTTTTTTTAACATATTCGCATCGATGATTCGCAGTCAATTATAATTCATAATTAACATGTAATCTATTACTATTATATTATAAAGCTGAAGAGTTTGTTTGTTTGTTTGTTTGAATGCGCTAATATCCTTTGATTGTTCCTCTAAAAAGTTCTACAAAAATATATTATAAAACAAAGTCCCCCGCTGCATCTGTCTGCCTGAACGTGTTAAACTCGAAAACTACCCAAAGTATTAAGATTAAATTTGGTATGGAGACAGTTTGAGACCCTGGGAAGAACATAGGCTCCCGGGAAAATATATAGCGTGTCTTTTATAACGGAAATCTTTATCCCGAAAAACTTTATAACGCAGGCGGAGCCGCGGGCAAAAGGTAGTACGGAATAAAATTATATGATTTTCGGTGTCCTATTGTCCACCGAGGCAGTCATTATCGTGTACAATTTTTTATTTATGAAAATAGATAAACCTTTTCTTATGTTTACGCGAATGTTAGACATTGAAATAAAACTAAAACTATTTAACGGATTTTATCGCGGTTTTTTATATTATTATTTTCTCCCGACGTTTCGAAGACTTTGCAGCCTTCATGGTCACGGGGGGGACTGAGGTGTTGTTCATCCGCAAAGTCAAAGTTACAATATCTACCTACATTTTTCAAATATACAACTTTTTTTATTTTTATTTTTTTTAAAATTTTAGCTGTTGGTGGTCCGATCTACGCAGAATGAGCTCACAGTGTCTTGAGGTCTGGCAGCCGGTCTTTTGGGATCTGATTTAATTAAATGTAGAACAGGATCCCAGGCTTGTGCAAGCTTCCAACCATCTTCCCTATTGAAATTTGGGTGTTTTTTAATTTCAATAGCCTCGCGAATCATCTTAGGTTTTTTAAATAATAATATAAAAAACCGCGATAAAATCCGTTAAATAGTTTTTAGTTTTATTTCAATAGATAAACCTGTTTAACCTAAAATGACCACCGATCAGGTAGCTATTGTCCATTGTTCCAATTTAACCATCCTTTCCTCGCAACGCTGTGGGTTTTTCAATAGTAGAATAAGAACCAATTTAGGGATAAAGAACCAATTTTGATCATCATGAATCTACCGAATGCCATTTTTAAACGCAAAAAATCCTGCAATTGAACGTGTGACCTATTCGTTCTAAGAAAAATAGCGTCCAATATCCAAGGATGGTTTCATGCCCGCGGCAAATTGACTTGTTAGCTGGATTGCCAAGAGACGCTTTCTTCGAGATTTTTCACCATTTGAGGTGACGTAATAATAAGATTAATAATAGTAATAGTATTTTTTGATGGAGAAACATTGTTTCTTAATAAGATAATAAAATTATACATACTCTCGCCTCTTTTATCCCCGAAAGGGTAGACAGAGGTGCAACTAGTGCACAAACTCCGCTGCTTGTATTTCCATGATGGGAGAGGTCGAGCTTATCGTCATATCAGGAACATATTCATAACTCCACTGAGTAGAAAAACCCAATATAGCCAGACTAGGGTATCAAAACCGAGACCTCATCACTGCAGTACTGTAATACAACTACGCCACGGAAGAGGTCACCCATAATACTATTGTGTTACATAGGATAAGAAAATAGAACAGAAAAATATTTATTTAATTATATTGCCACGGTTTCACCATTACTTGTTGAAAGTAAAAAATACTTTACAACTTTATTTTTAGGTCATTTAATTTCACTAACTTGCGAATTATTAAAAATAATAATATAAAAACATTTTATTCAATTACCTTATTAATTCAAGTAACTTCCGATAGTAATGGAATTCATTTAAAAAATATACTTATTCTTTATTAAATTATGATTATTAATCGTAAAACAAATATTTAGCTTTGCGCTCAAACACTATAATTAAACCACTAAATTAATTAGCGAATGCATTCAAATTACGAACATAATCATACAATTAATTAATTTAATAGCACAATAATTTCCTAGCGAGTGTCGGTTGGCTCATAATTGAAATCAATAACCTGTGTGACATGTCAGTTTATACTGTCAAGATATTTATTATGCAAAGCTTCAGCGTGTATTGCATTGACTTATATGTGTATGGTGAATATATTATGCTCATGATTTGTATAATCTATACTATTATATAAAGCTGAAGAGTTTGTTTGTTTGTTTGTTTGTTTGTTGGTTTGTTTGTTTGTTTGTTTGTTTGTTTGTTTGTTTGTTTGTTTGAACGCGCTAATCTCAGGAACTACTGGTCCAAACTGAAAAATTCTTTTTGCGTTGGATAGCCCTATGTTCGTGGAGTGCTATAGGCTATATATCATCACGCTATACCCAATAGGAGCGGAGCAGTAATGCCTAATCTCAGGAACTATCGGTCCGAACTGAAAAAATCTTTTTGCGTTGGATAGCCCTTTGTTTGTGGAGTGCTATAGGCTATATATCATCACGCTATACCCAATAGGAGCGGAGCAGTAATGCCTAATCTCAGGAACTATCGGTCCGAACTGAAAAATTCTTTTTGCGTTGGATAGCCCTTTGTTTGTGGAGTGCTATAGGCTATATATCATCACGCTATACCCAATAGGAGCGAAGCGGTAATCGCTAATCTCAGGAACTACCGGTCCAAACTGAAAAAATCTTTTTTGCGTTGGATAGCCCTTTGTTCCTGGAGTGCTATAGGTTATATATCGTCACGCTATGACCAATAGGAGCGGAGCAGTAATGAAACATGATGCAAAAACGGGGACAATTTATTAGTTTTGAGAGCTTCTGTTGCGTGCGCTGCGTAAACGGTTAAAGTTTTGCAACAATAATGTATGACGGGATTGTTCCTCTTAAAAAGTTCTACAAAAATATATCATAAAAAAACAAAGTCCCCCGCTGCATCGGTCTGCCCGAACGTGTTAAACTTAAAAACTACCCAACGTATTAGGATAAAATTTGGTATGGAGACAGTTTGAGACCCTGGGAAGAACATAGGCTCCCGGGAAAATATATAGCGTGACTTTTATAATGGAAAACTTTAGCCCGAAAAACTTTATAACGCGGGCGGAGCCGCGGGCAAAAGCTAGTATGAAAATATACCTATTAGGTTTTTTAGGTTTCCGGTATTTTTTAATTGCTTTCAATGATACGACCGCCCATAAACAGTCGAAACACCATCCAACACCTTGAATTACAAAGTATTATTTGGTATTCCACTGCGCTCGCCATCCTAAGACATGGGGTGTTAAGTCTTATTATTTAGTAGTTATACTGGCTACAAGGTCCTTCAATACGGAACACAACAGTGAATACACATACTGCTTGGCGGCAGAAATAGACATTACGGTGGTACCTACCCAGGCGGACTCTCACTTATGAGAGACCTACCACCATTAAGTAACCGTATACTATATTGTTAGGGTAAAAATGTTCTTGTGAGGGAATTTGGGCTACCTTTCGTTATAAAAACACGGACCGTAGCAGTTGGTCAATGACAGTCGTATAAGTCAGTTGGTTGGAGGAATATTAGTATAAGTATTTCTGTAGTCAGTGATATTTCTTTTCATTTTAGTCAAAATCACTTCAGTTCTTGAAAATATATTATATAGAGGGTCATTTTGACTTTGTGTAAGTAAATAAACTATATTTATCGTTATCTTTGCTAACATTGTGCCAAAAATCGTTCAAGAATATCGAATAATTTGCAATTTTTTAACCATTTTGTAGTAACTGCGGATATATCGTTTTCACGAGTGTATTTGGGAATATAAGTGTGATTTTGCCGCTCAGAAGGATTCTCTTAAAGTAGTAATAGCGGCATTAGGACGTGTAAAATTAATTTTACTCTTTTGTAATTACAAATAGTATATTGATTTTGTTCGTAAATTCCATTCTTTTTATTTTACATGTACGGTTCGAATAACTTATTGTAAAGTGTTATTTTCCAGAAGATAAGTATGTGGTTTCAGTAAATAACACAATATCAAAAAGACCCATATTTTACTGACTCATTCAAGGACATTATATTTTTTTCTGTTAATTTATATTTAACCTATGATTTCCAAACTCGGACTTTAGACTTAAGGCGTTAAAAATGCAATTTACCACGTCAGGGGTCGCAAAATTGTCGACCGCAGTCTATACTTGCTGATTGATGATACATCAGATTTGAATATAGATGTTTAGCTGGATATTTTTTTTTTTGTTGATAAAACGTAGTTTATAGCACTGAGGAATAATGAAGCGTTATATTAGTAAAAAAAAAAATCGCTTAAGTAGTTCCTCAGATTAGCACGTTCAAACAAACAAACCCTTCAGCTTTATATATTAATACAGCAATAGCACTATTTACTTAAAGAAGTATAATTCACCTAAACATAATGCAATTTTACGTTATTTTATAACTTTCCACACACAAACGGTATTTTGGGCCAAAACATTTTCATTATAAACTTTCGCTTTGCCCCACTTAATACAGTTTTTCATTAATACCCGTCCACTACAGGCCAGCGGTTTCAAAGCCAACAGTAACACCTAATTTACAAAATTTGCTTGCTCTTTAGTTACTTTGATTGAAAAACTTTTGCAGTTTTAATTTATACTTATAGTAAAAATAATCTTTACATAATAGAATTAACTCGTAACAGGCCGATGTTTGTTCGCCAATTGAAAATAAAAACTATTTTTAGAGCAACAGAAGCCAAAACAACAGTTTTTTAGATTTTTTATCTGGCTGTAAACACGTAAAGCCGTTGTTACTGCGCCTGATCTCTCTCCGGTCATGTCGGATTGCCGTCTCACCGGTCTATGAATATGAAGAAACAGAGAATGCACCTGTGTATTGTGCACTATAACATTAAATGCGTACCTGGCTGATCTCCATTGAGATTGGCTGCTGTGGTCGAAATTCGACTAGGAAGTAATCATTGACGATATTTCGAAAACGTTACTTTTATTCCAGAGAATAAGTAGGCGGTAGCACGAGCAATGATGATTAATTCTCTGTGAATCTTATATCGATTGCATCAGGTTCTAAGTGCATTTAAAACGCATTATGGCCACTTTAAACGATGTCATGTATATACTGCCGTGCTAAGCGCAAAAGCGGTTTCTCAGAGAAATCTTATGTGGAGATAATCGTTGTTTTATACATATAGTTTTGTAATTTTGTATGTAAACTGAGATAGAGAAACTCATTTTTTTTTTAACAAGTTCTAAACAATATACCGCTATTTAGGTAATTCATCATTGGATGGGTATTTCTTCAAGCTGACGACATAAAAATCAAGATATTAATTATTTTTTTTGAAATACCGTTTTCGAGCTTGGCACGGCAGTATAGGCTCTAAATTTATATATAATACTAGATGACCTGGTGAACTTCGTATCACCTACATACATTTATTATTATTAATTATTGTGAAACACAATTTTGCCATACAATACGTATGTTATCATTATCTGTCTCTCGCTAGTCGAGAGTACGGTTTGCACGTGAAGTAGCTCGTCGCACATTTGATTAACTTCGACGATCTAAGTCATCCTCTCCGTGGCATTTTGCGACAATAACATTAAATAAAGTTCTCGCGCACTGGCAAATTGATGATAGATTTTAATTATAGTCTTGAAATTTATTTATTTATTTTCTATTTTTGAGAACCAACTGACACTTTTACACTTTATTTATTTCTAAAATGTTTTGTATTTGAAAAAAATAAACCAAAGAAATCGGACCTCATATTACAACTATGAAACAGACAAATTTCTGAACGCACCTATATATGTGACAGCCAGGCCAATTCTTTATTTCTAAAAAGACAAAAGACATCAAATGTTTCATGGCTAGAAACATTTTGTATTGAAAAACTTAGATTGTCGTTTTTAGTATTTTCCGTTATTTATTATTTATGTTTGTCACCGTTTAACCCATCCCTGGACTTCCATAAATAATTCAAAACCAAAATTACCCAAATCTATCCAGCCGTTCTTGAGTTTTAGCGAGACTAACGAACAGCAATTGATTTTTATATATATAGATTATTTGCTTTGTGTTAGACGAGTCACGCGGATGTTCGCGTTAAGCACATATAAAAATAGAATAGGAATACATCAATGAACATGGTTTGGGCGGGACGAGATCCGAACAGTGGAAAAACTATAAAATTCGGCAAAAAAACGTAGTTTTCAGAGGAAAATCAAAGCTAGCTATATATTTGTAGAAATTAAGTTTAATTTTATCACAATAATATCGATTTTTAAAATGTTTTATATTTTGCGGGATGTATTTTTTAAACGTTTAAATGGAACATTCACTAACAGCTAACTTGATCAAGAATGTTTAGGTTACTCCAAACTCAAAACACAATTAGTAACACACGAAAATAATTAAAAAATATTTTATTGAACTTTATCTAATGAATTACGATGCTATAAGACCGTGAATCAAGCAACCAATTGAAAAAATGTAGGCTGACAAGAAAAATAAAATACCTCGCCATATTATAAAATATTGAACTGATTTCTAATACTGAGTACTAACAACGTTAACTTTAAAACGAAAAAGCATCATAAAGCAAGTTTTTTATTTGCTGGTCAGGCTATATTACCCAAAATTATAATGTACAACTATGCAATTTTAATTTAATTATAAAAATGGCTTTCCAACTTATTTTCTTAGAAAACTCCAATAAAGAGTGTTAAAAAGACATTGTTTGACATTGTAAAAGCCCTGGACGGGTGTAAATACCTTTGACTATCCATAGAATATTCAAAGGAAGCCTTCAGAACAAATAGCAGGTGCTTCGTAATTTATGCGTCGTACTACCACTTATACGACGGAGTCAATCAAATACGAATCGTCGTGCCATTACTTAGGGACTTATTTCAATTGTATATAATTTTACAGTTATTGAATTTAAGTGAAGCTATTTGTTTGAGGCGACGCTTTGAAATACCGTTTATATTATACACAATATAGTATCAATTGATTTGATCGATTTTGCTGGTGGTAGGATATATTATATATCCGCCCGGATAGCGACCAACGTACACAAGGTATAACCCGACATAGTGGCTCATATAAGTGTGTCGCGTCCCGGTTCCAACCGGCCGGCATATTTGTGTCGACTATCGAGGGTTAATCATATCTCGTCAGTTAATATTCTATTGGACCTCTCTCCACTTACACACAGGAGCTGCGAGCAAATCTAGCAAATGAATATAAAGTGAACACATGTCATTCAAGACACTGTGAGCTCATTCTGCGTAGATCGGACCACCAACAGCAAAAATTAAAAAAAAAAGTTGTATATTTGTAAAATGTAGGGAGATTGTAACTTTGACTTTACGGATGAACAACACCTCAGTCCCCCCGTGACCATGAAGACTGCAAAGTCTTCGAAACGTCGGATGAAAACCAAAACCGCGATAAAATCCAAAAAATAGTTTAATTTTATTGTCTAACATTCGCGTAAACATAAAAAATCATTTTAAAGTTAACAAACACATAACACTCTTATCCCTCAAGGCAGAGGTGTAACTAGGGCACCCACTTTTCACCAGGTATATTCAGCGTATGCTATCTATGGTCGGAGCTATCACGATATCAGACAAATTTCAATCTCTGGGCTGATACGAATAAGAACCACATTATCTCTGCCGATCACAAGATTCGAACCCGCAACTTTAGAGTGGAAGTCATATCGCGATGTATGAAATATCCCACCAAGGCAGTCGCTAGCACAAAGTTAAAGAAATAAATATCATACATTGTAAGAACGATTTTTCTTCAGAGATTTTCACTATTTTTTTTACTTTAATATTACATCAATGTCAACTTAGTGCGGAGCTTGGCGTGTCGGTAATGTTAGAGCGTGCCTACGATATAAAAGAGTTTGCTAAGTATTTCAAGAAAATCTGATTCGGAGTGAAAAGCGTTATTCACGGATAACCTTAATTCCTTCACGCGTAAGGTTGGTTATCGCTTTGTTCGTACAATGCTACGTTATATTTGCGGGACAAATTTTATTTACAGTAATTAATATTTAGTAATTTTCAAATGGTCACTTAAGATTTTAAGAATTCGGAATTTGTGGCATAAATTATGAGAAAAAGAACTCAATATAATAAAAAAAGTGGCAGAAAACCTCTTAATTCTTAGCAATATCGTTTTTAATACTTCACTCATAGTAACTTCTGTAAAAATCATACCATAAACCAATAATATAAGCTGATAAAAGTTAATAAAAAATATTATACATTAACCTTATAAATCCCAAGAACAGCTACAAAACATCACATTTCACCCACATTAACTGATCCCCAAAATTACTTGACCCTTGTTTAAACAGAACATCACCATCATAGCACGGTTCCCTAAGCCAGACAAGCCCCATCTTAATACACAATTAACAAGAGATCCCACAGAGTGCCTATGGGCTTTACAACTGTGTAATGGGTGGGAAAAAATCTTTTAATATCGTGTAAACGTAAAATGGCGGCTTTGATGTTAAAGTATAGAATTAATATATGTTAAATATACAATTCATTTTGTATAAATATAAAAATATTTTAGTAGGTTATTTGGAGTTTGATTACCGTTAAAGTTTGGAATAATTAAAGAGCGTAAAAGGCTGTAAAAATATAAAATGTAGATACTGGAAAAAATACCTACACTTTTTAATTATATTTAAATAATCGAATAAGTGCAAATAAATAATGTGTGCTCCGTGACCATGAAGGCTGCAGTGTTCAAAATTTCGGGAGGTATATCTATATATGGAGAGATGGAGAATCTATATATATAAAAATGAATACCTATTTCCCTTGGTCACGCCATCACGCGTGAACGTGGCTGGACCGATTTCACTATTTTTTTTTTGTATTTGTTATAATCAGGAGAAGTTTCTTATGAAAGAAAAACTTAACGAAAATATTAATTTTATATAACTGTCAATTGTTTGAAATAACAACCAATATAAAAATTATATTGGTTGTTATTTCAAACAAACAAGTTATAATATAAAAACCCGCGATAAAATTCGAAAATTTGTTTTATTTCGATGTCTTACATTCGCGTAAACATACATAAGACATCAATAATACTTCAATTTGTATTTATTGCACTTTTAATATTATTGACAAATGGCTATTACATTTTAATACCATAGTCTATTCATCACGTACATAATTATGGACCTTGTTGGCTACGGGAAATATAATAAACTTATAAAAACTTTGAATATAAATACTTCCCAATGCGATATAATAATCTTGTATTTTATTGCATTTTATAAGGTAAATACGAACCGAGACAATATGTGAATAGTGTGAAATATATCTCCTATTAAACTTATTAAACTCCTATTAAACTTTGAAATTAAATTACTATACGTGGAAAAGCAATTTGCATTTCTGAAAGCGTTATAAATATTTTATCGATTATTAAAACTTTATGAACAACATAACCGATTTCCCTATTCGCCCACTAACTTGATGCAAATTAGTACTAAACTTGGTATCGAATGCAGTATTACGGCGATCAAATCTACCGGCGATCGTAGGGATGTAGATTGTAGATACATACCAGTGGCAAAGGGTGAAATTCTCCGTAATATCAGCCCTGTATTATATACTTGCCCACTGCTGAGCACGGGCCTCCTCTACTACTGAGAGGGATTAGGCCTTAGTCCACCACACTGGCCTAGTGCGGATTGGTAGACTTCACACACCTTCTAAATTCCTATTCCTATAGAACTTCTCAGATGTGCAGGTTTCCTCGCGATGTTTTCCTTCAACGTTAAAGCGAACGATAAATTCACAAAGAATACACACATGATTTTAGAAAAGTCAGAGGTGTGTGCCCTTGGGATTTGAACCTGCGGACATTCGTCTTGGCAGTCCGTTCCACACCCAACTAGGCTATCGTCGCTGTTATATGAATAAATAATTTGCATAAAGGCGGTATGGAAATCGGTCTCGTGATAATTAAAAATATTCGCCCTCGTAAGCGTCATCGATTCAAATTATATTCGTTCGAATAAACGAACCATAACTAAACTAATATACACTTTAACATCATAACTATACTAAGAAAACTGAACTAATATGAATTGTATGTGTAAACTGTTGATGTTCTTGTGTATAATAAATAAATAAATAACTAAAGAAAAACTCTGTATGCGAAAGTATATTAAAAGTCCTGTACGTAACATAAATTGAGTGTTTAATCGATTTAAATCCAACAATTCTATTAACAATACAGGGAATATTTAAATTTGTAAACAATGTAAATGAACGTAAACGATGTTTACTGAATCCCTATTATGTACCTGTTGCATGGTAATAGAAATATCGTAGCCGTTAAGTCCAAAGGCAGTAAGTTTAGATTTGATTATAATAAGTTTTCTTGAAAAATACAAAATTAATAAAATTAGTTATAAAGGAAGTAAATAAAAAAAATTAACAATTATATAATTATGTAATCTATTTGTTCCCAAATAAGTCTCATCTTTGAATGATCTATAAAATATGTATAAAAAAATTCCCGGATAAAGTAAGCTATATTTAAAGATGACGCAAGCATTTATCGTGGCGGAAATTGGACGCACCTTCGCGTTTATTTCAACTATACGTAATGGTATTTTTGGTTGCGTCATAAAGTTCGATCTAATTTTTCGTTACCTATTTAAATTAATTGAAAGGACATGTCCAAAAATAGTTTTATATTCGACAAAAATTTTAAGTAAGATAATTTATGTGCTTGAACAGAACTTATAAAACGAACCTGTTAAAAAAACATTTAATTTTAAAGACCTGAGATTTTGTACTTTCTGTAATTGTATTTTACTTAAATATTACATTAAAACGCTTTAAAAACGAAAGGAAATGAAGACCCAGCGCAAATAAAAAAGCAGACATGTTCTTTTCGTAAACGCAAAAAAAAATATCAAAAGTATTAATTGTATATAAATAATTCAAATAAAAAGAAAATAAAGTGTTCATTGAACTCCATGGACGTTTATTCCAAGAAAAGAATGTCATGCGGACGAATGCTTCAGGAAAAGCTACTATTGTATTTAGTTTTTATACATGTTTAAATTTGTATGCTAAATTAAATACACCAAACACGACTTACCACACTTTACTTAGAGTAGACGTTAATATTCATGGCAAATTAAATTTGTAGATTACCTGAAATCAAAAGACAATTGCTTTGAAAACTGGTTATTGGTGTCTATAAAATTGAATCACTAGATGACAGGATATTTCATCTAAAGAGCACTGGTATTCCGGTTGAAAGGAAATTTAATCAGTGAAGTAATAAGGCTAATATCTGTTTTATTTTTAATTTATTAATCCAGTCACAATTGTTACAATAATACATGGACAACATTTTAATTATAACTGACTAACTGCACTATTTTAATGGGCGGATATAACTAAGCCGATGTAGACATTTTGGAAAATGTAATTTATTTTAAATTCAAGATATATTTTACGGTGCAAGTACATAATTCATGCGCATTCCGTAAATTAAAGTTTTGGGTGACATTGATACTATTTATGGGCAAGCAAAGCTCTTAGAAATATTCGTTATTAAAAAAAATAGTAAAAATACTAGGTATCTAATTTAAATTAAAACTTCAATATTTCATAGGTACAAATACTATTTGTCTGTTTAGCCTAAAAAGAAAATAACATTTTATACAATGTATTATCATGTTGTACATTACGTTTTAAAATAGAATAAAAGGAAAAAGTTTCTATTAGATTTCTTTTTACTATTTCACGTTCTCGACAACAAATCCCGTAATCCAGCTGGTTGGACGCTACAAGCGAATAAAGAATATTTATTCGCACAAACACGAAGAGATAGAATATAAAACAGTCACTCGAGCCTTTATATCCTTCTCATGATGTTATAGTTAAGGAGAAATTCTGTATTAAGTGTACAAGTAAACTTCTGCCTGGGTAGGTAGGTGTCTATTTCTGCCGCCAAGCAGCAGTGTGTAGTCGCTATTGGTTCCGGTTTGAAGAACATTGTAGCCCATGTAACTACTGGAGGTAATAAGATATCATGTCTCAGGATGGCGAGCACAGTGGAATGCCAAACAATACTTTGTAATTCATGGTGTTGGATGGTGTTTCTATTGTTCATGGGCGAACGTATAGCTTAATATCAGGCAAACGGAAGTTCATTTCGTCATTTAAAGCAATTAAAAAAAAATGGAGACATTCATTAATTTTCTTCGAATCTCAAACCCAAACTTACAGTTGCCTGATTTTAGAATAGAAGTACCTCACGATTTACAGCTCAAGATGCACGACTCAATATTCAAGCTGCCACTTAAGCAACAACCAAATACAATGTTCTTAGGATAAAAATATTCGTGTGAGGGTATTTGTGACAACTTTTTGCTATAAAAGTACTGAGCTTTTGACAGACCGAAGCAATTGGTAGTTGATCATTAACATTCGTATCGGTTAGTAGATAGTTGATGTTTGAAGATGATAGTTCTTTTTATTTTAATCAAAATCACTTCAGTTTCTAACAATATATTAATAACCGCAACAAAATAAAATTCATCAATAAAAGGAAAGCAGCAATAATTAACCCTTCAAAATAGGTCGCCAATAAGCCAAGTATTTCCGGCTTAATCGATACCTATTGCACCAAACGCGACGTCGGTTTTATAACGACTAAAAATAATAAAACATTTGGGGGCGAATTGGCGCGGCCGGCATCAAGCATTCATAAGGGGCTATCACGCGAGCGATACACATGGCTGTGCGTTTCGAAGAACTGGTGTTTCGAAGTATTCTAAGGTTATGTTTGAGGGTTTTGTTGGCTCAACAAAGCTATTTTTGGCGTGGCGTTAAATTATGTAGCTGATTTTAGAAGTGCCTAAAATGCTTTATCTACAAAGTGTCATTGCAGGCGCTTATTTTTATCAGAATTGCGATTTTAGAATACAAGTCTTGGAGTAACGTCATATACACTCAAATAGATCACCTTTGTTATCAGTTAAATCGATGGTCGCTCATTGCAGAGTCTGACGCAAATTAGGTGATCTTAAAACTTAAATCCACCTCTTCCCCTCAATGTGAAATTGCAGATAATAAAATTTTTGCTCAGAATTTTGTATATGAGCCTCATTTCTAGTGTAGGAACACGTATGATGTAAGCGTTGACAATCGCACGCCACTTTTATAATGTGCTCATTATTCTATTCAAATGACCCACATTTATTAAAGGCCCTACTTAGAATATACGGCCTTGAGCTTTCGTTCCATATAATATTTACAGTGGACGAGGCACAGGATATAAAAAGATATACGAATATTTGCTCTAAAAAAATTTAGATTGGTGCTGAAAATTTTAAACTACAAAAAGGTACCTTAGTAAATTGTCTGTCTAGTTTAGGTTGCAAATTAAAATTATGTGTAATATAAGAAGAGATGCACTTTATCGTCAATTTTAGTGTCACTTTCATTATGAAGTTAACAAAACAATATCCACATTGTAAAAATAAAATAATCAATCAAAGTAAACATTGTAGAAATATGATGTAATTTTTTTCTAAATAAATCTATAGTTATATTATAAAGAGGAATTGTTCGTGAATTTATAGGGTCTAATCTCTGTAAATATCAAACCGATTCGGAATTTTTTTTCACTAATAGGAAGCTACATTACTCCGGAGTGCTATAGGCTAGTTTTTTATTCCAGAAATCTTTATCACGCAGGCGGAATCGCGGGAAAACGCATACATATACACTGCGAATACACAGCTTTTAAAAATACGATTAGCGCGCCATTTTACTGGGAACAGTGTCTCTAAGGAATTATATCTACCATAACAGTTTGCATGTCCATGTCTGTTTCAGATCCATTAGTCATTATCCACCGTCTGGAAACTGTGTAATGTATGTTGTCCAGTGTTATTTGCTGTGTATCACGTTGTTATTTAGACGGGATGTTGCTTTGTATACCGAAGTATCGAATCGCCTAGTGGTTCTTTATTTCTTTTACTCGATAAGGGTATGGTCGAGTTGTTTTCATATATAACAGTAAAGCACGAGAGTGAGTTCATGTGAATATGGTAGGTTTTTCATTGAAGCATTGGTATGACCTCAGTCGAGCTGGGTTATGAATGCTACGGATGCGCTATAAAGTAACTTTCAAAGTATGAAAGCTATTTAACCATTTATATTTACAGTTCTAGTAACGAATCTATTCTATATAAAATGAATTCAATATCTATTAGGGCATCCACTTTTCGCCGTATGAAACCTATTTAGATAACTAGGGCACACATTTTTGTCATGTGTTCTGTCTCATGATATCGTAGGAGTTATATAGCATGTGTGTCATATCGGAACACCATACTTCGGGCTGATGTCGAACCGAATAAAACAATATCACTCCGACCAGGACTTCGAACCTGAGACCTCAGAGCAATAGTTCGCTTAATCCAATATGGGTACTAACGCAGGTAGACACATAGTAAATGAAAGGCCGGCATTATTTTAGCGACCACAGACAGAGGCAAAATCACTAGTTATGTTAAATTATTACACTATATTTACTATCATATCCTATAACTTTAAAATATATAGCATCACTTTCTTTTTTCATTTTAACGATGGTCCGCTATCGCTTGAATCAAACACATTTCGTTTGCTATGATAGATCCCACCTCCCAAGTAATAGGGGGCGAGGGTCAATTATTATATTGTCTGTATTCACTGACGGAGGATAATCATCTCTCGTCAATCGATACTCCATATGGTAGTGGTAGAAGATATTAACAACGAATAGGGACCACCGTACACAAGGCGTTAAAACCCGCCATAGTGTCTATGTAAGTCTATCTCGTTCCGGGATCAGCCTAATTCCAAAAGGCCGGCATAATAGTGTCGACTGTCGAGGGGTAATCATCTGTCGCCAGTCGACATTCTATTAGACCTCATTCCAGTTACCATCAGTCAGGGTGACTTTACCTTGCCCGTATCTAAAAAAAATGATTTACTTTAAAGATCTTTTTCTTCCACTTAGCCTTATACCTTTTCAATGGCGGAGCAACATATTTTTTCAAATATCATGCAGTCCACTCTTACCAGGAATAGTGACGTCACTGCCGTGCCTGTTTTAAAAGAGACACTATCACACACAAAAAATGGTTTAAATTTGCCTACAATAGTCAATGTTTAAATATAAGGTCGTCCTTAACCCCCTCGGGTGATTTGATGGTTCGCCAACGTCACAGCAAGGCCCCGGGGAGCGTGGTGTCATCAGTAATAAATGTACACTCGGTTGATTACTGTGACCCCGCACGCGTATGTATTAAGCACTGTATGTAGAGGTGTAGTAGGGAAAGTTGGACTGTTTTACTATTTGTTGAAATTGTCAAACGAAATATTGCTCAAGAGAAACTTTTATGAGTTTTAATTTAATGCAGTCTTGTTTTACTCGAGTTCTTTTGTTCTGGAGAATTGTATTTCATTGATATAAAACTATTTGTCGGATTTTATCGCGGTTATAATTTTTTCTCTGGTTTGTATAATCCCCCCATACTTGACCATGAAGGCTGCAAAGTCTTTGAAACTTCTGAAGAAAATATAGTATAACACGCGGTATAATCCGTAAATAGTTTTATTTCAATAATAGTTTCTTTGTTTAGATACCAACATAATATATATTTCTGCCGCAAGGCGCCAATGCGCTAATTATATACGTTCCATTTCAGTTTAAACGACATTATATAATTACTAGCCATTATGAAACTTAACATCTAGGGTAACAGATGACAATCTCAGTTCAGAAAACAAATCTTTATAATTTAAAATTGGAATGGCTCACTAAGCGATCAACTTACAGCCGTTTTCAACAAGCGATCCCAATCTCAAACTTTAATTCCGGAAATGAACCAATAAAACTAACTCATTTCTAATCATGTCAAAAAATCTTTGTTCTGATCGGTCTATTTTTTAAGATAGATCCAAAAAGGCGATTAGGATCGTTTATTGAAAATGGCGCTTAGTAGTTTATAAACATACAATTTTAACTATTCAGCCACGGCAAAATGTAGTGCACCTGTAGGGTGGAATGACGTCCAGATAGAGTAGTCCAAATAATTGAAAAGAGATGATTGTCCCTCGCCAATCGACACAATATATTTGACTTTGTTTGATTTTAAGCATTTTTAATATGTAACAACAATATATATAAAAAATAAATCCTTCCGTGACAGATTTAAAATTCGACAAGAAATGAGGCAGTAATTCAAATTTCAAATATCGCGTGCAAATATAACATGCAGGAGTGGGCGTGGAGCGGGGATATCACTCCATCTCTTTCTTCCACACGCATCGTATTGCCCGCTGACATCACATGCAAGTATTGCATCTCTATTATATTTTTTGACAATTACCCCTACTACCAAATTTCAATGGATTATCTTGTGGATTTTTCATCAGATTTTAACTATTTCTTCTGAATTTAAACGATGTTCATATTTCATAAAAGTTATAAAAAAAATAAGTCAAATACCCTATGCTGGCGTGTAGATAACGAATATAGTAATTTGAACGCGAGTTGCCATACCGTGGTGCTTTATTTGACGTGACTATGGAGTTTCTATGCAAATACTCGTGTTGACGTATGGGCGCCGGTCAGATAGTGTGATAAGTTGGAAGGCTACGGAATATTTAATTGTGGTGCGGTTTTGATCACGTGATAAATGTAAGGCCACGTTTGTTCAGAATGGATATTTCAGCGAATAGGTTCGTTCACACCGTAGATATAATATACCTACCTACATAAGTTGGATAACACTCGAGATACTTATATGCTTGTTTGATTGAATCAATATTGTAATATAATAATATTGATTATATATAATATTGTATAATCTATACTTAAAAAGGGCTTTAGTTATTTCTACTTTTTTTTGGCATATTTGTTTGTTAAAATATAAAAACAAATTAAAATGAATTTAGTTCTTAATTTTTTGCACGTATTGTACATTTTTTTTTCCGAAAGCGTAAAAGTTGTATGAGAAGTTCAAAATAATAATTTGAATTCAATCAGGCTTTTATATGTCTTTTAGTGATTGTTCAAAAATTTTATGAATTAAATCACTTATCCATAATCATAACTAATGAATAAACACAAAAGTCTTTAACCATTTTGCACATAAAAAAATAATAGCTACATTTTTGTATTCAAAAAGCAGGAATGTTCCTCTACATTTTACATTAAAGACTTCAATATAAAAAGAAATATGTAAATAATTATGTAGCAAATTTTTCGTTAGCTCTCAGTATTTTATATTCCCAGCAAACTTTGCGAGTAATGAGCACTCCATTAGGTCACTACAAATTCTGAAAGAGCAGTGTTAAAACTAATGCAGAGAAATTGTTTCTCTTCGTTTTCCATTCAACTTATTTTCTTCCTGCAAGTATTTGGTATGCGAGAGTTCTGAGTCTAACACTGGAACATCTATAGTCTTAAATGATTTCTTATGTTTACGCGATTGTTAGAACTTGAAATAAAACTATATAAGGGGTCATTTTTCATGAAGGCTGCTAAGTCTTCTAAACGTCGGGTCAAAATAATATAAGAATCCTTAGATTAAAAAAACTATGTGGGGAAAATCCCGAGACTATGAAGGCTGCGAAGTCTTTAAAACGCAGAAAATAATAACATAAAAAACCGCGAAAAAATCCGTAAAATAGTTTTATTTCAATATAGGTGTATACACTATTTCAATCGTCAAACAACATTATACAAAAACTGTTCCATTTGAAGGACATTGTTGACTGTATTAATACTAAGAATTATGAGACTTAACATATATCTTGGAGTAACGAACGCATCACCACGTAGTGTTTTTTAAGTCAACATTTCCGTGCTATTCACTATTGTTTTTTTTTATTGCTTTGAATGACGAGACGAGCTTGCCGTTCGGCTTGTTGTAAGCGATACGATCGCCCCTAAACAGTAGAAATTGCCTCCGACATCTTGAATTACAAATTATTGTTTAGTATTCCACTGCGCTCGCAATCCTGAAACATGAGATGTTAAGTCTCATTATATCCAGTACACTGGCTACAATGTCCTTCAAATCGGAACACAACAGTCAGTCTATTGGCAGTCATGAAGCCTACCATCAAGCACACGCCCATTTCTAAGAAAAATCTGTGATAAAATATGTTGCGCCAACCCCACGTTGAAGTAGACAAGAAAAATAATAAACTAACCCTGCATACTAGAGGCCTTTAAAATTCCGCATAGCGTAAATATTCCTCCAAACAATATCTACAATAAACCTTACATAAATTACCACGAATCCCTCAAAAACATTGCTATCTCAAGTGGCATCTGTCTTGGACCCTCAAAAATGCCAATTTTAATTTATGCTTAACTTTCAATTAAGTTCAAGCCGGGTTTAGGGCGTTTTAAGCTAAAGTACCATAGCTAATTAACTTTATGTAGACTCAAGACCGAAGTATTACAAAGTGTTCGTGCTACGTTATTTAAGAATGTAATTTGTGGCACAGTCTTCATTGTCTAAATATGTAGCTGTATTTTTCTTACAATGTTTTTTTTTTAATACAGATGCCCATTCTTTATTATTTAAATATGTAACTGTACTTTCTTGCAAATATTAATTAACTTTTCCAGTTGCGCGTAGTTTTGTTAGGTTTTATCCTTAATATGCTATTATAAACAATTGATTCATTCATATTTTATGTGTTTCGCTTGCGATTCCGCCTTCTCGATAATAATATCCTGACTCATAAACTGTGTATTTTTATATAAACCAAAGTCTATATTATTGTATTTACCTTTTTTCTTTGTGTCACATTTCACCTAAATCCATTCTGTAATTTTTCCGGTTATTGTTATAACTTATTTATTACGACTGTCTTGGCGGCGTAGTTGTATTACGATATGACTGCAGTGCTGTGGTCTCGGGTTCGACGCCCGGGCCGGGCAAAATGATATTGGGTTTTTCTACTCAGTAACATCCCGGAGCCAAAAGTTTGTGCCCGATATTGCAATAGGCTTGCCCCCTATCACATCATAGGACGAAATACACTCGGCGTAATATGCATGCACCAGTTGTGCCTTTGCTTGCCCCTTTAGGGATAAACGGCGTGAGTGATTATTTCTAACAAACATACCAATATTCTTTTTAGGCTTATACTAGTATGTTTTATGCACGAACTGTACGCTAATTTAGTTTAGCCTAAATACGAGCTGACCTAACATTGCCTAGTTCCGTCCTGACCTAAACTCCACGTACTAAATAATTTACTCTCTTATATATTTATTATCAGATTCGATCGGACAATAACCTTGTATTAAGACGGTAGCGCCAGCTAAACGACGCGCTACCCGTATTTTTAAACACTATTCTAAATTTATAATATATATAGAAAAAAAATTACACATAATATTTCTACAATATTTTACCTTTTCTTTGTTAGTGTTAAATTTTTCATAATGTGGTTATTGTTACATTAATTTCATAATGAAAATACCACTTAAATTTTAATTTTCTATCAACATTATTTGATAAATAATTTAATAAGGAATGATTTAGTACTTAAATTTTTTATTTTAAATAAATTATTTGAAAATCTTTGCATATCTGATTGAATAAATTGGATGCACTTAATACAAATGTCTTTACCCTATTTTTAATTTTGAACAAGAAAATATTTAAAATAGCTCAATATATCAATGAACAGAGATGTTGCGCAGACTTGAGTACTATAATATCTCCTACGTATCTGGCTGATCTGAGATTGGCCGCCATGGCCAAAATTCCGCTAGCAGGGATTCATATATACCCTATACTTAAAACTCTTTGAAAAAGAGGTTTAATTCTAAGTTTAGGTTTTGCTTTAGGTTGTTTTACGTTCCTTTTTATGTTTTCTTGTAAAATTGTATTCTTGCTAGGTTATGTGCAAAAAATGGTTTTATTATTATTATTATTAAAAACGTAAGCTACACGAAATCGCAAAGCTGAAATAAAATGCAGCACCAGCGTGCATTCGAACACTAAACTATTCATAAAGATGAACTGAATTTGGACAGAGCGCTGTATTAACAGGTCACGAGAACATAAACGTAATATACATTCGCGACTTTGCTAAAAACGTTGAATTTGTATGAAGCCATTTCATTGCGAAATTTAGCATTATGTTGTTATGGGAATGAGGATATTAACTCTCATGGGTTAGTGATTATTTTTTTATCTTCGTGCTTATGGAAACTAAATGTTTATTGTAAAATTTTGTTAATAGTAAGGTAATAAAGGCCTATTTGTAAATATTATTTTACAAATAGGCCTTTATTAGTCGCTTTTTGTCTCTTACTTTTAGGGGTTAGTGATTATTTTTTATCTTCGTGCTTATGGAAACTAAATGTTAATTTCAAAATTTTATTAATAGAAAGGTAATAAAGGCCTACTTGTATATATTATTTTACAAGTAGGCCTTTATCAGCCACTTTATTAGTCGCTTTTTGTCCCATTCCTCTTCATTGAGATTCAAGTATTTCAATGACTGAGTAAAATACAAATGTAACCTAAATGTTAATTCATATATCCGTGTATTAACTTTCGTCTTAATCTGTTCAACGGTTTCTGAGTTTATTTTTAACAAACATCAAAACGTTCAAACATATTCACAAATTGATATATTAAATAGCTGTGTGTGCGGCTTTTCCCGCGTGGATATCGTAATGTTCTATTAACCTAACTAACTTTTTGTAAAAACCGTACAAAAATCCGTTCAGTAGATTTTGAAAAAAATCGATCACATACAGACAGTAGCTTTTGGGGACTTCGTTTTATAATATATATATAGACTATAGAGATGGTAATGTAATTAAAAGAAACATAAGAAGGAAAATGATATAGATAACTCTTTCAAATCCCTGTTAACTATTAAATTTTAAAGGCCGAAATATCCATGATTATTAATTATTTTTACGTTTTTCTTTCAACTGCGAGAACTAATCACTAACTAGACGTGAATTTAAATTCTTTACTTGCCAATACTTGTTTAGTTACCCAGATTAAAGGTGAAACAAAATGTATGAAAATGGACCTTGAGGTATCGCCTTAAACAATTATGTGCATTATTAATATCTACATACGTACATATATTCATTGGACTTTTACTTAATCATGATATCTACATTCTAGTCAGAAAATTACAGCATATACTGAATTCTATGTACCAAACTCTATCTCACTCTAGTCAGCAGCTTAGCATAAATCGGCAACAAATATCCAACTTCACAAACCTTAATAATAAGAACAGTAACATAAGGCGTATTTCCCTTTTCTCAACTAAATAATTGCTGCCTCTTATTCAGGGCCAAGGGTTTAACGAGCACTCAGTCACTATTAAAGCCACTAGAAGTGGTGTTGAACCCACATCACTTCAGCGCAGAGATTGGAAATGTAACGTCTAGTTGAAAGAAAGCAATAGATTGTGGTATTGATAATGATTTTTTATGTTTACGCGAATGGTATACATTGAAATAAAACTTATATAACTGTTGGAAATAAGGTCGAAAATAATTAAGCGACTATTTGGAAGAGCGAACTGGCATTTTTAAATATTTATTTTTATATTTTGTCACATGGCTTGCTTTATTTCGATATCGGACCATTGTCTTACTAGCCCTTGTCACTGATTGTAGTATTTTATTTACAATAAATTATATTTATAGTTTGTTAAGTTGTAGCCTTATTTTCATCAATAAATATAAAGTGTAGGTAAATATTGCAACTTTGTTCGGACGACTAACACCTTAGTCCGACCCGTGATAAGGCTGCAAAACTTTCGAAAGATAGTGAGAAACTTATTTTTAAAAATAGTTTTATTTTAATCTGGTATTGATCTTTATTTATTTATGGAGTAAAGCGAAATGCGTGATAAATAAAGGGAGTAAGTTTATGTTGATCATAAAACTGCAAAAATTTGATTGTATTTATTATTCGATATAATTTGTAATAGGATAACAGCAACTTTTGAAAAATATTACATTTTATTACCTTTGGCGTAATATTTTTTTTATTATAATAATAATAATATTTAAATTTTACATTGTAAATGTTTATGGAAATGCTTGGATGCATGGAAGTATACACAAAATCCGCTGAATAGATTTTATAAAATTGATTCTGATTAACTCTCAACCTGAGTACCTATTTACACAGGATCTAAATGTAATTTCAGCAAATATAGCTGTATAAGAGCAAACGATCCATTTTCACGAGAATAACATGGTTGGCTACTTATGAAAGTAATAAAAAACCCAGCACAAAGTTTCTAACTCCCATCTATAATAAAAGTGAACAGAAAACCGAACTATAATTAGGTGTTTACGTCAATACGTCGTAAGGAATAGGGTAAATAAATTATTCTGAGCATTATGTACGATCTATATTCGCGTAATTCTTGTTACAGCATGCGTCAATCACTTATGACTCCCACGATAATCAAACATTAGAAAGAAATATTTCCATGAATTAATTTCGTGCCAACCCGAAATTAGCGTGATCGACTAAGAAGTAAACCTCTCAGTAAGTAAGACCTGTGTTGAGCAGTCTATAATACAGTGCTGTTATTTTATGACTTTATGCACCCACTTTCCGCAGTAAGTTCTGTCCCATGATATGATGGGGGTTAGCCTATAGTCATATCGGGGACAATTTCCATTCTATGATACTGAAGAGAAAATCCCAATAACACTTTGTCCAACTCGAGGATCGAACCCAAGACCTCAGCACTGCAGTCATAACGTAACGCAACTACGCCGAGGTAGTCAACCAATAGATACAACATTTTCAAAGCTTTCACTAGAACACGAACGAATAATAATATTAACATTTGAGCTGAAAGGTACTGCCGTAGTGCGGGCAGATTGAATGCAAACTTAACAGCTTCTCTCGCGCTATTGGTTTTATAAATTTATTCTATTGGACTGAATTTAGAATCAAGCTTTAGTGGTGTCATATTATGACTAACGTTACGTATTACTAGAGAATGTAGTAATAGTTCCCAAAATATAATTATCATATCACCTAAATTAAACTATTTTACGGATTTTATCACGTTTTCAATATTTTACTTTTCTCTCGATTTAAAAGACTTTGCAGCCTTCATGGTCACTGGGGGGACATATCATATCATCATCTGTAAATGTATCAAGAACTAACTCCCCGAGCATACGCGCGAGGGAAGGCCTTAATTGATACGTTTACTTTTTAATATAGTTTCGATTTTGTAGTCGTATCCCCTGATTCCGCAATAGAGGACTCGTGGCCGCGCATCTCGTGGGTCGGGATCACATGCTGTTGTTGGTGGTGTTCGTGTGTGCGCTGGCGGTGCTTTTCGTCTGTGTTTTTATTTACAGCAGTTTTCAATATGATCCCAATCTCAATTTTCAATCAAATTTCGAGAATAGAGCAATCAAAATGGGTCATTTATTAACATATAAAAAAAAAAACTTTGTTTTGAGTGGTTGAAAAGTTCGAGGGTTTGTGAAATCTGCCAACCCGCAGTAGACCAGCGTGCTGGACTAAGGCCATCACCCTCTCAGTTGAGGTGGTCCGTGCTCAGCAGTGGGCAATATACAAAACAGGGATGGCAATATTTATTTATTATAAACCCAAAAGTTTTAACCTAAGTAATCCGTATTAAATATTATTCTATTTTTATTTAATGGTACCTCAAGTATTTTATAAAACAAAAGTTTAATAACAGAATATGAAAAGAGGGTTTTAGTTCAAATCCGAGGCTTGTTTAAATTGGATTCGTTTAATTTATCATTTAAAATTCGAATAAAACTTTGAATTAGAGAAAATTAATTTTGCGCGTAAACAAATGAAACTAAACTAATATGCGTGTGGGTAGATGAAAGTTTTTAATAATCCGCAAAATGTTAATACAAATTAGTTTAAATAATTTTACCATTTTCATTTCAAATACAGCAAGGGTATATAAAATAAAGACATAGGTAATTACGAATTTGTTTGCTCTGTACATGAAATTATCGTAGTGAACTAGTCTTGTTTAGTATCAGACCGCGCAGTCAGCCGCCGGAGAACCCTGCGAATGAAATACTGGAATCACCGGGCTTAGCGACTTAAGGAACCTGGAAGAAAGTTGAGAGGGGAAGGAAGTGGAAGAAAGAAGTGTGGGGGAAGGACAAGGAACCCTCTCAGGATGAGAGGAGGGGAGAAGACCAAGAAAGGTCCGCGAGACCCCATAGGCCTCAATGTGTACCTAGAGCCGTGACAAATATCCCCCCGTACATGGGCGTGCATTTGGTGTGGAGACTAAGTGCACAAGATAGTTAACAGGTCAAAACACCGTAAATCTTACATCAAATTTGAACTGTCAGTACTAAGATTCCCTTTTTTGTAATTCATAAAGACGTTTACGGAACATTTCAATAATCAAGATAATCAGAAACGTCACCACTTAACAGCACAAGACACTAAATAGTACCTACTCCAAAAAATATTGGACGTAGAACGTTTAAAGTTAAAACATAGGTACAGCAAAATTGAATTTCCAATTAAAAATATGAACCTAAATTAACCCATTCGAATTCAAAAGCTTTTATCGCAAACAATACGACCATCGTATCTGTCATATCTAGAATAGAGGCGGTTCAACCCAATACGCCGGGGGCGCGTACATAAATTTCAATTACCACGCTGTCCACTATCGCAGTCCAAATTGCAATGTGAGCATTAGTACCACATGAACGATTCGCTTGTACCGGCCAAGTAATATGTTGCATTTTATTTCTGCTCATAATGGTTTGACATACATATCTGGTTGGTTTTTGTCGAAAAATTTCAGAGGAATTACAGTAGTTAAATTACGTAGCTGACGTGATAGTGGAAAATAAAACTTTTTTACGGATGTTTTCGCGGTTTTTATATTATTATTTTCTCCCGACGTTTCGAAGACTTTGCAGCCTTCATGGTCAGAAATACCTTTATTTTCAATGTCAAACATTCGCGTAAACATAAGAAATCATGACGTGATAGTTTTTGGATTATATCATAAAAATGACTCAGTATAATGTATTAAATTAACTCAAAGGCAATACAAAAATAGGATTACGTAACATCAAAAACGATGTCGGTAAAAGTAAATATTTCCAAAGCGTTTGTTCCATTAACGTTATTAACCTAATAAAAAATAATTAAATTATGACATTACCAGCCTGAAAATATCTATCTTTTAAATACCTTAAACAGTATAAGAGTTTTAATCGGATTAACTTGTGTCTGTGTAATTTGTCAGCGAGTGACGTGCCGGGCAGTAAACACCAAATTGGCTGGTAAACCAGCTTGTTAGAACACTCCCCGAGGTTAATTGGGAAGGTAGATTGATTTTTCACTTAACCCGTTGCTATTATCTAGCAAAGTCAGTTTTTCTAACAACGACAGGAAGTGTTGTAAAGAAATTATGGTTTCTTTCGGAAAACTCATTTTAATAGAAAAGCCTGATTTGGGATTACTTTTTATTATCGCCTTTATACTTTACTTTATTAAAGTCTCAATTTCTTGTTAATAATCATCACCCAAATTATTTCCTTCTTTCAATCAATCTTCGTTAGATCTCCTTTTCCATCTCAAACCATATTCCAAATACTTACATTGTTATCAATTTGGCAACGTTAATTAGTACAGAATAAATCATTTCGGCGACAGTTCCGACTATCATATAGATATGTTGTATATTTGTCTAAGTATTGATTGTTTAGTACCAGGTTAAAGCGAAAGGTCACTTTCAATTCACATACAAAATTACTTTAATCAATATCATAATATTTCATAACGTCACTTCTATGCTGTATAGCTTTATTAGTCTAGTGGTAATTAATGGCTGTGAGCGATTAGGCCAGGTTCGATTCTGGTTATTGAAAATTTGAATGATTTACTGAATTTGTATGCAAATGATTATTCTGTTACGTCATGGACTTATAGTACCGTTGACGAAAATAGGGGTATTTGTATTTCTACATAAATTCAGAGCTTTGATGCTTAATATATTCTATACTTTCTTTCTGGTTTGTGAGAAATATAAAAAGTAGCCTATACATGTATTGTATAATGTTGTGGTAAAAGCTCATTCCGTGACAAATTGTAATCAAACAAATTCCGTGGTTTAAGCTTGATTAGGTGAAGAAATTATTCGAAGAATTTTACGTATTATTGCTTGCAATAATCGTCAGTATATAATACTGTACAGACACAGGCAAGAAATGACAACTTACATGCAAATATGTGGTACAAAAATCGCTCCAGCAACTTTTTCGCCCACTGCGCCTATTGATGCGATGTATTTTTTTATCGATAATATGAGTATGTGTACAACAGATTTTTTTGAGTGTCTGTCCAAAAACTTTAATAGGATTATTGTTTAGGGCCGGCGTATGCGCCGGATATGGCGAAGCGCAAACCAGATATTTTTTTACTGTCAAATTATTATCAACATTGTCTTCATTAAAAAATATTCAAAATCAATTAACAAAACAATATTATGCAATTTTCTGTCAACGTAGGAGAAAATGCCTAGCCATTATATATATTTAGACGGAACGGATTTTCAAGTTTCCATAAATTCTACATCCGAAAGAAGAAAATTGTGCTGTCTTAATGGGAATTCAGTCCGTAACGCATAACAATCCTACTAATATTATAAATGCGAAAATTTGTGAGGATGGATGTCTGGATGTATGTACTCGTATGTATGAATGTATGTATGTTCCTCTTTCCCAAAAAAGCTACGGAACGGATTTGGATGAAACTTTACAGTAATATTGGTTATACACAGGAATAACACATAGGCTACAATTTATAACGATTTTGTATGTCACCGTAGCACTGATGAATTTCCGGAGCGATAGTGGCGCCATCTAACATTACATCGAGGAAGTATTAGAAAAGGAGGGAGGTCGACTGCTGTCAATATAAGGACTGGCCGAACGCCGAGAGCTCAGTCTTGGAGCAGTTTTGTAGCAAGCTTGTACGAGTCTTGTAGAAGTCTTCAGAAGTCTTGTTTCAATGCTCGAACCGAGCACATTGTGTATTCCGCTAGTGTTGCTATGCAGTAATTTTTTATTGAAGTAAATAAGTGATTCAATAATTGAATAACTGTCTAAATAAATATAGACCGGTGAAACTTTACTGGTCATGTAAAAAATAACCAAGTAAGCAGTTTCACTCCGACATGTATAATTTGGTCATAATATAACGATACACATCAATTAAGTCGGAAAAAATTGCTATCTTGGCGCACGCTGCCTAAACTGTAGGAGTTAGACAGAGATGATGTACCGTAGGATTGTTTGTCTTAAATATTCCTAAATAAAAGTCCGCGAGAGCATATGCTATGCGGACAGCGTCCCAGCGGCATGTAGATATATATCTGCCTTTTATGTGGAAGCCACTATCACCAAAATAGTGAGCCATAAATATAATTAAATTGGATACTTTTTTTAGCGGGACGTTTATCCCGGAAAACTCCCTCACGTGGGCGAAGCCGCGAGCAAAAGCTAGTTATAATATAAAGTTATTTTCACATTTATAATATAGAAAATAGAGTTGACATTTAAATGAAAGTCCTGACATGCGAGTGAAATGCAAATTAACTCGAACGACTTTTGAACTGAACATAAAGAACTTGTAGAAGCGAGGTGCACGCAACGCAATGCAGCTGTAAAACTTTTTGGATGAAGTCTTTGTCTTCGAGTGTCGTCATAAATAATACGCAATTAAAATGTTAAATGTAAAGCAAATTGAGATCTATGTTGATAAGCTTTAGAGCGTAATTGTTGCGCTAATAAACGTTTTGCGTGTATTATTATTTATGACAGATATTGACATCTCCTTTGCCTACATTACCGTCGCCTACTTAGCTTTTAGTACTCATGACGTAAATTCTACCTTTCTCTTGAAGATCGACCAAAAACATGTTTTGAAAATTATCTTTTTGTCGATAGCTACCTATACGACAAATATCTCTCACCGGCTTTGACAAAACCCCCTCTAAAATTACATTTCAAAGGACAAAACAGAACCCCACAAATTCAACAGATTCAAAGGCGGAAATTAAGGTAATACATTAAAATAATACGCGAATCACCAGAATTAGAGAAAGGAATCTCCGTAACGCAAAACGTTCGCATTAATTTTAAGAGCAGATTTCATGGGTTGTTGAACAGTCACTGGGCGGGTACTGCCACATATATTACACCTTATTACGCGTAACGTCTTTACCTTTGTAATCCATGTTTAATAAATTCCACAACGTGCCATTTTACTTAGTAATTTAATATGAATTCTAATAAAGATTTCACGTCAGTTAATACGAGATTCACTTAGAACTTTTATTTGTCTTCCAAAAAAGGAGGTTTTCAATCCACGTGTTTGCATTTTTGAGTATGTTTTTTTAATGTTTTAAATGACGAGACTAGCTTGCCTTTCGCCTGATAGTAAGCAATACGATCGTCCATAAACAGTAGAAACACCATCCACGCATTTAATTACAAAGTATTGTTTGGTATTCCACTGCGCTCGTCATCCTGAGACATGAGATGTTAAGTCTTAGTCCAGTTACACTACAATGTATGTATTTGTATTGACTATCGAAGGTTTTTATAAATTTTAATGACAATTTTACTCTTTTAGTCAATTCATGTTTGCATATTTAATCATTCACCGACTTTAAAACGTTAATGCACAGCATCCCAATGTCCTCATAACAAAGTTGAGTTTTTTATGGATTCAAACGACAATGGAATTATACCGCGCTGGATTCTTTGAAAGAACTTTTCAATGTACCTTTATCAAATAGGAGGATTTAGTTAAAAATGTTTCTTGTATAAAGCTGATTTTAATGTTAAAATGGTCTGGAAGTGAATTTTGAAGTTACACAGATCTTGTAATTTTAATTACGTTTTGTCTACGCAAAATATTGTTTAGTTTGAATTAAGCGAAATTGTACAATATCTATACATATTATTATAAAACACACTTCCCTTTTCTATTTGCATGTATGTTATCGATTTTCTCAAAATCTACTGAACGGATTTTTATAAAATTTGGAATGGAAATAATTCAAGACCCTGGGAAGGTTATAGGCTACTTTTATCCCGGAAAACTCTTTCACGCGGGCGAAGCCGCGAGCAACAACTAGTTTAAAAAGAACATTTTCGTTCACATCATAGCGGCCGCCGTATGACTCATTCATGATGGAGAAAAAATACGGTAAGACTAATTTGAAGCAGTCAGTAGACAATACGCTTCAGTTGAACTCCTTGAGTGTTCGGAACGCAAGATCTAGTACGTAGTATATATATCGATGAAGAATATATATAAAATTAAATTAATACGTTTAAACGCCACAACGCCACATTTCATAAATTAAATACTTAACAAAAACAACTGACAATATTATGATATAGTGAACAACTGTTAATTCTGTGGCTCAGTATTCAGTGACCTATCCAAACAAGCATAAACCCAACGTAAATGTAAAATAAATAAAATGGAAAAGTTTAAGCTGACGAAAGTTAACACTAAGCCGACCCACTCGTACACGTTTATTCAACAAAACCTTTAGACTGAAATATTAGGTGAGTCCGATAACGTAGAAAATATAGTGTTAGTTTTGCTCTGTATTAAAGCCCGTTGTTGGGACTAAAATCCTATAGCACTCAAGGATAGGTATGCTTTTTATTAATGAAGAAATTTTTCAAAACAGATCTGTGTTTTCCGAAATTGTCTATTACAATAAATTATTTATAATTTAAGTAATAATAAGGTAGTGTCCCTCACAACACTCAAGCTGATATGATAACAGTTCCCTCTGCAGTCATTTCGGGTTGCCGTGTCACTGGACTATAAGGGAACAGTGAGTGCACCTGTGTATTGAGCACACTTTTGCACTATAGGTAATAAGTCCTGCGTACTTGGCTGATCTCCGTTGAGATTAGCCGCTGTGGTCGTAATTCGGCTTGGAGGGATCCACATAGCCAAATTATATTGATGACGAATGATATAGCTTCTTATGACTATAATTTCAAAGACCCTGAGGGACCCTGACAGATTAAAAGGTTTGGACCCAGTATTTTGGCCCATGATGATTGCATTGAACGAAGTTCATCTATAAACAAACTCTTAATTGTTAATTTATAAGAATAATTATGAGTTATTAGACCTAGAATATAAGCCTGAAAACGTAAAACATCAATTACGTGTAAAACAACTTTGAAAATGCCGTTTTCTATCATAAATATCAAACCTAATAAAATATTCAGAATCATGTAAAAAATGTAACAATATTTTTCTCAGCCACTCCATCGGAAATATAATTTTATGAGAAGATTCTATTATGTAAGATCGTAAAATAAGGAACGTCTACTCAGAACATCTTATGAGCAAACTGTTGAATGAACAAAAAAGAGGGAAAAATTCATTGTGTTTTTATTAGCAACAATGGAGACGTGGTTTTTCTAGAGCATTCGATCATGGCTTAAGAATATCAATTTACCCTCTTAGGTTTGTTATTGTCTTTTTTCTACACTGAGTCAAAACATAGGCGTCTGAAGAGTTCGTACATATAAATATGAATTTCTCCCGCATAATGGCGTAAACTTATTGTTCTAAAATAACTTATTGTTCTTAACAAACATTTTATTGAGAATTAAAATGACTACCTTTCTTGATTTAGTTTCCACCCATGGACACTACGCTATTGCCACTCCTGACCAGTCAAGGTTGAATTTAAAATTTAATACTTTAATATAAACAGTGTAGATGTAAAAACGTTAGATGTTAATTACATAGATTTACAAATAAAATAAAAAAGCAAGAGTTAAATTGTTTACAGCTGGGTTTTAACTAAGTTTCCGCAAATTGAAACAAAGTGGAATGTAAAAGGCAGAATAAAAAGCTACGTAATACAATTATGTGTAGAGGACGTAGAGCGGAGAACTCAGCGCCCACTTGGTCCTTTTGCATAACGAATGAGATTTCGACACCATAGCGCTTGGATTTCAAATTCTAAGCCGAGTAAATCTATATACTTAAAAAAATAACATCTATGAAAAACGGGATTCCTATTAGTGAAAGAATTTTCAAAATCGGTCCAGTAGTTCCAGAAATTAGCCCTTACTAACAAAGTTACAAACTTTTCTCTTTATAATATTGGTATAGATGACATTTCGCGATGGCATTTCAAAGTCCTAAAAAATATAATATACATATGAATCATAAAGTTTTGCAGTATCGCAAACGTGTTAAAATTTATCATCTCTCCCTCGGGAGCTGTGCATTTTTCCCGGATAAAATTGCCTCTAATGTGGATGACAACTTAATAAACTTTCTGTCCATGATTTTTTGTTTTTTAACTAGGACTCGTGTGGCTTTTGCTATTAATTTATTTATAAGACTATGCTATATTATAATATACTGTATTTAGTATTTTCAGCTCTGATGACATGATTATAATTGTTACGGTCACATTGAATTTGTTATAATGTACATATTTTTACTGGTGGTAGGTCTCTCATATGTGAGAGTTCGCCTGAGTAGGTACCACCGCAATGTCTATTTCTGACGTTAAGCAGCAGTGTGTTGTGCTCCGGTAGAAAGGACATTGTAGCCCGTGTAATAACTGGACATAATAAAACTTAAGAACTCATGTCTCAAGGCGAGCACAGTGAAATACCAAACAATACTTTGTAATTCAAGTTGTTGGATGGTGTTTCAACTGTTTATGGGCGATCGTATCACTTACCATCAGGCGAACGGCAAGCTCGTCTCATCATTCAAAGCAATAGAAAAATACAAACAACAATATTATACATCGCATAATACGTAAATATTATGATTCTACACCCAAATTACAAGAATCTGTATAACATTAGGGAAATTCTGTTCAACACCCTAATTGACCCATTTTTGTAGATTTATTGTTTGTTATGCGCGGTCGTATCGTTTACCATCAGGCGAACAGCAAGCTCATCTCGTCATTCAAAGGAATATTTTTTATTCCTTATCTCTTAACACGACGACAACATTAGCTATATCTATACCACTATTTAAGTGATTAGGTTCGGATTGTGGTCGGCCCGCGAGAATTTCTTTGAAGTGAATAAAAAATCAATACTAAATAAAATATTCAGCGGTTTTTTTATTGATAGTGTAGTTTATTAAGCTGGATTTTTAGTTATTGTAAGTTTTATAAGTTTTTTATGTGTTAGTAGTATTGAAACATAAAGTTGTTATATACTATAGTAATGCTAAAGTTTAAATGATGTTACTTAGTTGATGCAACATAAATAAATAAATTGTGTGTAATTCACAAAAAATATGACATTTATTAGGTACTGTAAACAGCTTGCGATATTTATATTAAATAATTTTCATTAGTTTTTTATGTAACTTACATACAAAACATACAAATGTTACTCTAATTGTGTAATAGTATTAAAGTTTAAATTTAGAATTTACCCACAACAAGCAAATATATCACACCGTATCATAACAGAATATCATTAACGACAGTGACTTGCAACAAAAACCGATCGATATACCAGCGTTGACGTACGCGTATTTTAAAAATCGTCCCCACATCTTCATTTACCTACACGCAGTCAACGTACTAAATGTATCGATTTTGTTTGACCCGTCCCTGAGCCTCCGATAGTCCAATATCACATTTAGATGTATGAACAACAAACGATCAATAATAATCGGGTAAGTCACACGTTCTATCGTTGTGTTTTGTTATTAGGAGCTAACTTCTCCCAATGTATCATTTTTTTTTTCTTAGATGAAACTCCCGTCTTGTATTTTGTAGGAAGGCACTTATGTCTTAATCTAACGCTTGGTTTTCTTTTTACCAACATTCAATTGCTTATTTGTTAACTTTAGACATACAAACTTTCCCATTTATAATATTAGTAGTAATGTGAATTGATCCTTGGCATAAATATTGCGTTCAAAAGGTTTCTGTAAAAAAATATAACGTGTCCAATTTTGAGAAAGGTAGGAAGATTTAGATAGGCTGTGTTTAAACGTTAGTACTAAAAACGTGAGGTTGAATGCTTCATGTAATATTATTTCAATATATGCATATCTGGGTCAACTAAATGGTGCCATTTCAACGTTTATGTACTGCTTTTACATCAGGAATGAACTTTGACTCATGCAGAGGAGCGAGCAGTACTCCAATATTTACACACTATTATATAGTAAATGTAGGAGTAAGAGACTTTCTTAAGAGACTTTCCCGCCCTCACACCCACCACTACAACTCCTGTAAGCCAGAATCAGCAGTGACACACATTTTATGGCACCGAGCAGTGAAGCTCGGCGAGTCGCTGAGAAAACTAATTGCGTAGCAAGTAAGTTAACGTATTGAGTATTCGATAGCGGAAACCATACGTAAAAAATACACGTGTAGCCTTTTTCCATATATGTATACATGCTAGTCTATGGTTACATGATTTACTATTCCAAGTTTACACGCGCTCAATGCTCACGCTGACGTATTTTAGTTCCAAACACGCTTACGGAGCGTTATTAAAATTTCACTAGAAAAAAATAGTTAAACGTAACCATTACGTAAACGTTACTATAACGCGTAAATTCGTGTTAGGAGTACAGAAGCTAGTTTGTTAATTAAAAATAAATAATTAACTCAATAACTGTGTAGAAATACTACATTTTATACATTCAGATACTGGTGGTGTTTCATTAATCAAACTTCTTGTAATAGTTTAATCGCAGTAATAACATTCAAGACGTTTTTTGCAACGTTCTTTACATGAAGAAAACGATTCAATCGTTTAGAATGCTGATTAGAATTGTTCACTCCTGCAGTTGAACAAAGAACAATAAAATGTGGTTTCGACTTATTGAGATCTCGTTTCCATTATCCAATTTATTTGTAACGTTAACTCGTACAATTTTAAAATACCGATGGATTCTCTGGCATTTGGGATATGTATAACCTATTTTTTACCATGAACCTTTAGTTCTCTCTCCTTTCTTCTATCAAACTGTTTCAGTTTATAATCTTTGTGAATATTAATTTGATATTGTGAGATACCTATACACGATCAACTTTTATGCTACTTTAACTATATAGAGACTATATAATGCTACTTTTACTTACTATTACTATATAGAGACCTTTGTTTGGTAAAAATTTGACCTATCTGGGCCACTTAATATTTTTTACTAAAAAGTCACTGGCCCATGCTAAGCAGGAAAAACTTAAAAAGAGGAAGAAAAAGGATACATTAATTCACCACTCCAAAACAAAACCAATAGGAGTGGAGACATTTAACAGTAGAAAGAAAAAAAATGTAACGGTTATTTTTGCAGTGTAGTCATTATTTCCCAAAAGGTCTTTCTATTGGAGAAGGTCTTAGGCTTTATTCCAAAGACGGTAAATATTTGTATGAGTTTTTAGAATTGGATTCAGCCAAGCCGTTGAGGCTACACATACTGCTATTTTTGAATACGATAAGCGAAACTTTTCACGTTAAGCCGACCCCACGTACGAAATAAATGTAGGATGCGGCCTACGAGCCTTGAATGAGTCCAATTACTTAATCTAAATTACTAAGTTTTGTGACCTGGTTTTTACGCCTAAATGAAAGAAAGTTGATGCTTGATTAGAATGGCCATAAATGCCTATAAGTCAGAAACCTAGTACTTGTAATTACATGGCACTGGGCTTTTTGATTCAGACGAGATGTTAAGACTTACAAGTCGAGTAATTACACTGGTTATGTTATTTTCCATGTTGGTAAACTGCATTATACTTGAAAAAATATGTTGCTCTGCCATTAAAATGGTATAAGGCTAAGTAGAAGAAAAAGATCTTTAAAGTAAAAAAAAAACTTTTTTTATACGACCATGGCAAAGTAACACCTGATGGTAAGTGGAGGGGGTCCAATCGAATATCGACTAACGAGAGATGATTACCCTTCGACAGTCGACACAATTATGCCGGTCTTTTGGAACCGGATGTTCAACATCCCGGAACGCAACACACTTACGTGGGCCACTATGGTGGTTTTTATCACCTTGTGTGCTATAGTCGCTATCTGGGTGGATATAAAATACATCATACCACCAGCAAACAACTCTACTAGCTCTCTTACATCCCTCTAAAAATTACACATAAAATTATAATTTATACTAACAGCCTTTACTTTAAAAGGGTACTCAGTGTAAGATGGAAGCGCTGAAACCGCGCGAATCCCAAAATGATTTATTAGAGCAGTTTCGGGATGTGTAGCAAGTGATTTAGCGTTCTCATCTTGTTGATACATGTTGAAATCTTGTCTTTAACCATCCACACTGTATAACAAGGTATAATAGAAGTTGAAAATTTCATTCAATTTATTTGTTATGTTAACTCATGCAATTTCAAAATCTCTGGCATTGGGAATGTGTATGACCTATTTTTTTACCATTACCCCTATAGTTCTCTATGCCTTCTTCTATAAAACTGTTTTAGTATAATCTTTGTGTATATTAATTTGACGCTGTGAGATGCCATACACTGTCAACTTTTAATCTACTTTAGAAGAAGCTACTATTTACGGACCTTTTTTTAGGTAAAAAAATTACATATCTTGATGATACACGTTTAAATCTTATCTTTAAACATCCGCACTTAATACAAGTCGAACATTCCGTAATTATAAAGAAAGTATTCTGCTGACAGATGGGGCAAAAAAGTTCTTGAGTGGAGACTACGCATCGGCAAGCGCAGCGTTAGACCATATGCAAAGTGGGCAGACGATTTCATAAAGGTCGCAGGAACATTGGATGCAGGCCGCTTTCGACAGATCTGTCTGGAAATCTTTAGAGGAGGCCTATGTTCAGCAATGGACTTTATGTGGCTGATGATGATGATTATAAAATAATTATTGCTGGGTTTAAAATTTTCGTGACTGCCTCGAAAGCGTTACTGTAGTTGTACTAGTGTAGTTTAATATTTAAACAAACATGAATCACCTGTCCTCCATGTACTTTATGTAATTCAAAAACTAATTCGCAAACTATGAAAGAAATTAACCTTTGAATTTTACGACTTATAAAATTGTTATTACCGGTAATATGACGCTATATTGCTTTGGTTATTGTAGTTTTGTTCAATTATAAAAATAGCTTTATTAATAATTTCATTAAATCATTTGTTGAAATCGTGGATGACAAGGGTTTGTGAGGAGTATAATTCTTGAATACATGAATGAAGTTTATCAGTTTGTAAGCTTTGTGAAGTTAAATCCAAAATATTTACTGGTCCAGGGGTTATATTTTTCATTAACTTTACCAGCCTTATACAAATACACCGATCCATTGCCATAGTACTTGAAATTGTAGCATTAAAGCATACTTTAATTGATTTTACTCGTTATGTACCTTTCCCTTGTATTTTTTTTTATCAGGAGCACGGCAAAGTTGACGTACTACACCTGATAGTAAGTGAAGTGAATGATTGTAAACTGTTCCACAGCTTAATGGTGCGGTAGAAATATGTTACTGAACCGTTTGGTTCGAGCCCAAATTACATTAAACTCTCAAACTCTGTTTTCGTTGAAACATGCAGTGGCGTCACTTCCTAAAATACAATTGAAATAGACATATCAATATTAAATTTAGGCCTGATGATATATTTTTATTATTTACTAGTTTTAAATTATACACCACGACAGATTTCATTGATAATGTATCCAAACAGTTTAACGTACAAAGTGGGGTCATATTGTCACTTACTACTGGTTTGCGATTAAGTTTAATTATTAAACACGATTCATCTAGAACTTGAAATTGGTATACTAACTCGCATGTTTTATGACATCTTAGATTGAAAATTATATGACGAATAGATATTACTTTGTAATGTATGATGTAGACCAAGCGATTTGAAAGAGAACGATGCATTTAAAAATGTTTGAATGCGAAAAAATAGGTACTAAATCAATAGGATTGTTTTTCGACTTTTTATTACAAAAAAATATACAAATAGCGGTTTTTGATCTTCATTTTACATTATTGGTTTATCTGTCATGACAAATCTATCAAAAGCCACATGGCAAATAAAAATCAGCCCCATCTTAATTTCGGGTTTTTTGTCTTAGTCAATTTTTAGACGACCATGTTATACCATCAAAGATATCTTCAAAACCACCGTTTTTATACCATTAAGGCCGTTTAAGTAAACGCTAATTGTCTAATTTTATATAGGACGACTAAATACAAAAGTCAAGCTCCGAAAGAAACGGTAAAAAAATAACACTAAATGCATTTACGGTCTTAGGTATAATATCTACATGAACTTTATGAAACAAACCTTTACTAAAAACGTTTTACTTTGTTGGGAATCTATATTTGTATCCAATAATATTACACCATAAAAGAAAATAACCCACGCAGACGTCGATATGTCACTAATTATTTATTCAAACTTTCGAGTCGGACAAATGGTTATTTATTTTTTCATGTTAATAATAACTGCGGCATCGTTGAAATGCGATGAAATCGTTGTCGTGATTCAGGTGAAGTGTTAGTATTTTTACGTGGGTAGGATTTTATTGGTATTTATTTAAGGTTGATTTTTCAATCGACGGGTAATCTTCAAAATAAGATTGGCATATTGACAAATCTCGAGAGATATCAAAGCTACAAAGAAGTATAAAGATAGCATCACTCCTATTCATTCATTCATGGATAGGTGAAGGTATTATATAGACTTCTTTTTATCCCAGCAAAATATAAAGCAACACGTTTATCTCGAAAAAACTATGTCATGCGAGCGGAGCCGCGACCAAAAGCTAGTTGTATAATAAAATTGGACATGAAGCGGAGACAATCATTTAATAATACACATATTCTAAACAATAACACATTTGCTAATTATATCTAGACAAATATACTAGAAATTTCCTTTGCAAGTATATTTAAGCTGTGCTCAGACAGATTTGTATGTAAAGTACATACAGTAACAAAATTAAACTTGATATACAGTTAGCAAACACAAATACACAACGCAAACAAATATGTTAGCTGAGTTGTTAATTATCAAATCAACTACACTTTGTACACTGAATGTTTAAGGAATATTCTATTTGGATTATAACGACATGAAGGGATTTTATTAGGAACATATAAAATAAGGTCCTCTTTTCTGTCTGTCATCGATTTTCTCAAAATCTACTGAACGGATTTTTATGAAATTTGATATGGAGATAGTTTAAGACCCTGGGAAGGTTATAGGCTACTTTCTATCCCGGGAAAATATATAGCGGGACTTTTATCCCAGAAAACTCCATCACGCGGGCGAATCCGCGACCAAAAGCTAGTTAAAAAACAAAATGGAATTGTAAAGGCTTGTATTACTTCTGAAAAAATATTATTTGTGGAGATGAGACTACGAAAGGTTTTTCATGTATAAAATGGAATTACTTTATACAAAATTCATAAGTATTTATTATAATCTAAGTATTAGAACGAATAAACGAACAAGATTTTCCAGTCAGACGGAACGCGTTACGGTGTTGATTAGTATTTATTATTCATAAACCATTTACAAAGCCTAAAACATCAACTGGATACGAACGCGAAAATGTCACCATAATAAGAAATAAGGAAAAACGAGATCATCCCGGCTCGCAATGCCCATACCAATAAAGCAGCTACCCTAAAAGATATTTCAAAAGCCGAGACAAATGCACTTCGGTCGAACCAGAGGATTGGAATGAATTCTTTTAAATCCGACCGTCCTCAGTGGCAATTTATTAAATTACAAGATTGATACGTCCGTAAGGTCCCGGGAAAAAAATATATTTCATATAAAACCGGAGTATGCATCCGAATCCCGAAGGTATAGCTGCGATATTTGACTTGTAATGTGAAATGAGGTGATGAAACAGATGTTTTTGGAGGAGGTATTTGCTTTTCATGTGTATGCAATGTTATTTTCTATGGTCATGTTTTAGTTGTATTTGAGATTATGTTGTCAATAATATAATTCTTTAATGTTTCTTGAAAAGATAATATACTTTATTAAAGATTTGCCTCTCTGTGAAACATAATACTTCAAACCTTAGACTTTGTCTATTGCATGCATGTTACCAATTTGCTAAACTATGTAATATTGCCAAAGTATACATTTTTTCTACAGTACTTCTTTTTTACAAAGATTTAGAACACAAATGTGAAAATGATAAATAACAGAAAATATTAAAAGCGTAATTTAAATAGCTAAAACTCAAAGTTTTCTAAGCATTATCCGCCAATTCTATAATTTTAATTAAGTTGAAATAGTATCTCAGAATACTAAGTGGAAGGAACAATTGCGCATAACTTGTATAAACGGCCGAGATTAAAACTACTTCTTTCATTATCTTTTATCTTGTAAAGTCCTCATTAAGACATCTTCAGTTTCTTAATTATTAAACTGAATCTTCCTGAGGTTTTTGAATTGCGAAACCAAACGTTAAAACACTAAAGGTCAGTTTGGAAATTGTTAGTATAATTGACATATAGATAATGTGTTACTTCATAAACTTTTTGTAATAGAATCCAAAAAACTATTTTTTGAGAAAATTATTTAGGACACTAAACTTATTTATTTTTTGTGTAAGAAAAATCATGAATTAGTTTTCATTAACATTATGATTATACAAATGCATGACGAAACCAGCAAGCCGCAGGCCTTATGAAGTTACTACCAAATAAGGCAAATTAAATTTAGTTTATTTGTTAAAACAATCGAAATACTAACAACATTTTTCAACATGGCTCGTGTAATCTCAGATTTAACATTGACTACTCTATCTTCTTTAACAAGCTGTAATAAAACTGAATATACCTATTTCTATGGTGTTACTATACAATATGCACACATTTTTATTATTTCAATCTTACACAATCACTGTGGTCTAGCTATCGCCGAATTTGGAGGAATACGAGAAAATATTTGTGAGTCCTTATAACAACACCCTTGGGTAATGTCTTGCTATCTGTAGTTATGTCAATATGGGATGGATGCTATAATCATCAGAAAGAATGGGAGAATTTTGTTACGAATTGCAAGTATTGTTATCGAATTTTTTTTTGGGTATTATTTTTAGGGCATTGAGAAGTTTAGTTTTGATATAGCTGATATGTAAAATTCTTCGCTTACAGGAATATGGAAAATCAGTTTCTTTATTGTGATCACTCGTTACTTTACACTCGAGTTAATTCGAGGTTTTTTCCTATGCTTTTATATGGTGATTACCACATTGAGCATAAATTGTAATTTCAATACAAGAAAATTAATTGCCTTATTGGAATTTGAAATTTTAAATATCGGGCAACTTATGAGAATTTGGAATCAAGAAATTCCTTTGTACTCAGAACTTCACACGGGCCAAACGCTACTTCTAAACCGATAAAGTAATATCGTACTTTAAATTATACAACCATACTATGCAAATGTCATAAATGCGAAAGTTTTTGAAGATCACGATTTGTTAGAAGTCAACTTTACACAGAAACTTTGCTGGTGGTAAGATATATTTTGTATCCGCCCGGCTAGCCACCTGTACACAAGGTGTTACAACCCGCCATAGTTGCCCACGTTGTGTGTCGCGTTCCGGGAATGATCCCGGAACTTCGGGGATAAAATGCGTGATGTTATGTATGTATGTATGAACATACATACATAACATCACGCATTTTATCCCCGAAGGGGTATGCAGAGGCGCAACTAGGGCACCCACTTTTCGCCAAGTATGTTCCGTCCCATGATGTGATAGGGGGCGAGCCTATCGCCATATCGGGCACAAATTCCAGACTCCGGGCTGATACTGAGCAGAAAAACCCAAATATCACTTTGCCCGACCCGGTATTCGAACCCAGGACTTCAGAGCGCTATTGTACCGGACGTGCAATACAACTACGCCATCGAGGCAGTTCCGGGATCAGCCTGTGTATATCCGGATCAAACCGGCAAAATTGTGTGTACTGACGACGGCTTATCATCTTCCGACAGTTTATACCCGGATTCAAACAGGCCGACACAGTTCTGTCCACTGCCGAGGGGTAATCAGCTCTCACCAATCGACACTCTTTATGGACCCCAATCAAATTTCCATTAGGTACAGTAAGGTCATATTGCCGTGCCGAACAACAAGAAACCTCTAATCATTAGACTGTAATCATACAGCGAACATAGCCCGCATAAATATGGACTACTTTTCTCAGAAAACACAGTTCAAGTAAAGAAGTTTCACCCGAACCGCGGTCACAACCCAGCTTATTATCTCCCACAACATGTTTACAGACCTTCATCTCCAAGGATCACTATTCGTTAAGATTGTCTCAACAGCACAAATTCTAGCGAGATAACTATTCCATTTCATCGGGAGGGCGGGTTCTTGATGCCTCTTTCGACGCGGGTCGGTTATTTCTACCCTTCTTGAGGGTTGACCTCAATAGCTGTTATCATAGGTTGATTGAATGCGTCCATTTTTATTTTGGTCTAGAATGTATTTTTTAGCTTTTTTGGTGAGTTCAAGGGCTAAAAATAGATGTCTTTATACACTGTGTAACGGGGTGAATAGGAATCATATTGGCTAACAGTGGTTTTGTCGAATTAAACACAAAACTTAGATTATGTTAATCTGATTGATTAATATATTTCTGTAAACTTGATATAATTCAGTCAATCGGTTTGTGTCGAATTTATAAAACAATTTTTATTCCTATTCACCCCATTTGTCCTTAATAATAAAATATTCTAAAAAGCTTATAGCTATACTATTAAAGACAAAATTGTCTACAATTTAAGTACATTTATAAACTTATAGGGTACTTAGAAGTCCTAAAACCAATCATTTAAAAATGAACCTTACGCACACCTCATTTAAAAATGAACCTTACGCACGCCTGGGATTTTGCAGGTCAATAATGATATCCATCATAAAATATGCCAATTAAAATTTATATAAGTAAATTAATTAATTTAACGACCGCTTTGGAACAACTACTGCGAATAAACTTGACTTTGTCACGCAATTGTACACACCTTGTTAATGGACAGCGTCTCAATGTGACTACAGTTGCTACAATATTTTGAAAGGTTTTTACAAATAAAACTAAGTTTAAAAATAAATTTAATTTATAAATAATATCGGTAAACTTATTTGAGTACTATCAAAAATCCAAAAGTTTTGAAACTGTTTAAAAATTTCTTAAAAGTAAAGAAAATACTTTTCGATCGCGGAAAAGTGCGAAAAACTTATTTAGGAAAACCATTTTCACGTGGGAAGATTCCCCGATAAAAACTAATTAAAAATAAAAGCCTCTTTCGCTTCATGAAAGAATACTTTACTACAAAGGTCCTAGCTTCGATTTTCAGGTTGGTTATGTAAGGTATATACAACATATTATGAAGTTTGGATTCTAAATATTCAAACCCATGTGATAAAAAAAAACTTGTAACTTTTATATTTAAGTAAAGTTCAGTAATATTTCTTGCTACATACTCTCCTAATTATTGTTATATTTTGGCTGTATAACTTCATACCTTAGCCAATTATTTAGGTGAAGATAAGGTCGCGTACTAAATACGCCACAGCTCCAAAATATAAAAACCTTTTTAAACGTGTGATAGGGGCAAACGTCGCTTTATGCAGACCGGAAGTGGCGGCGGAAACGAGGCCGGATATATTTTAAGGTTTTCACTAAGCGGTCATCCACACAACCGCAATGGGGCAGCCCACAGCAATCACGCAAAACCAATGAGTTTCAGTCTAAATTGTAATGTATGAATGTAGATTTTATTTGAATTGAATTTGCGTCAGAATGATTTTAAATATTTTTGTATAAAATATTAAAATGTATTTAAAATACAGGGAATTAAAATGACTTAAGGTTAGGAAAACCAATTCTGTCTACGAGCGCGAATCTTTGCGAATCGTATAAGTAAGAAGGGATTTTTTTACTATTTTATCTATACGGCTATCAAAATTGGCTTTCGATTAGAACGCCCGTAATCGCAAAAAGATGGATTCGTCTCCGTAGACGAAATAAGGTGACATTGATTCAAAATTTCATACGGATAAAATATTTGTTTACGCAGTCTCAAAGTTAGCTTTATTTCCATATCTGTCGCAGAAACTTAAAATGTCACACAGTTTTAGTTGATTGATGACTGCTAATAATTATTAACGGTGAAGGAAAACATTGTGAGGAAACCTGCATGCCTGAGTATTTCTCTATAGGAATTTCGAGGGTGTGTGAAGTTTACCAATCCGCACTAGGCCAGCGTAGTGGACTAAGGCCTAATCCCTCTCAGTAGTAGAGGAGGCCTGTGCCCAACAGTGGGACAGTATATAATACAGGACTGATAATAATGATACTATATAAATATTATATAATAATTCAAATTAATATAAAATCATTATTTTTATTAACCCGGCAAATATTATGAAAATCAATAATTTATATATTACTTCAAACACGACTATTACTTCATTCCAGTCGATAAACCCGAAGTTACCGACGCAAAGAGATTATCGTTCAATCTCCCAAATCCAATAAGAAAGGGTGCAAAGCTACGTCTTTTTTTATTATTTCACAAATTGGAATTTTGATAAGAGACTAGATAGTTTGGAAATTTCTTTAGTATTAATAAAAAGAGATAATTTAGATTTAATGAGATATATAGGTCTTATTGCTAATTTTGATCTTACTTAATAATTATAAGTGATAACATGTTAATTATCTACCCGATGAGAGTAATATGGTGTAATTGATTGAAATTCACAGTAAACATTTAACAATAAATAACAAATGACCTATTTATAAGAACAATAGTAAAAATACTGTTTTCTTCTATTTACATGAATTTTAGACATTAAAATAAAACTATTTTGCGGATTAGATATTGTAACTTTAACTTGACTAACATCTCAGTCCGCTCCGTGACCACGACTGCAATCTTCGAAACATCGAGAGAAAATTATAATATAAAAACAAATTCACGTCGAATTGATAACCTCCTCCTTTTTTGAAGTCGGTTAAAAAACCGCGATAAAATCCGCAAAATAGTTTTATTTTAATAAAAAGAAAAAATCTCGACAGCTTTTGTCGTTTATGAAAATTAAAAAGGCGTCTAAATCTATATCAATACTCACACGAATAAACGAATGCCTTATGATATTTTTTTTTAATAAATACCCGAACTGATTTGTTCTTCAAAATATTTTTTTTTAATAAAAACTCGAAGTAATGTGTTCGTCACAATAGCTACACACTGAAATTTGTCATAAAATAGCGTACACCAAACGTGTTGCCTACTTCAGTAATTCTTAAGACAAAGTGGAAAGCATCAAGTTGATTGATATGAGTGTAATCACGATCTCGCCTTATTTCCCCGGAGGGGAAACTACTTCCGAAGAAATAACACGAGATATATTTTTAAATTTCATAACATAACTTTAGGGCCTTATTCTATATGTCACACATTATTTTTCTACCTAATACGTGTTATAAGCACGTAACGCGTTTGACCGCCATTTTCGATAAACAACCCCAATCGCTTTTCGATGACACAAATTGACCAATCTGAACAGTTTTCTTGAGACAAATTATGATTAATTCATTCTCAGAATAGGATTGAAGATTGAATTTGGGATGGCTTATTGAAAATTTAAAACAATAGAAATTGGCACACAGAATACCATTCCACGCCAATTTCTCGTAGATAAGGTAACGCGGATGTGTTACGAGTTTACACTGCCATAGACAATAAGGCCCCTGTGATACGTTGGCGACATGTTTTGTAACAATGAGATTTAATGGCCGTTGTGTATTTTATTTTTATTCAATTTGTCTAAAATGTTAACATCTTTTACTAAATCGAGTACCTTAGTAGCATAGTTGTATTGCCAGAGCGGTACGGGTATCATGCTAAAGTTTTTAATTCGAATCCCAGGTCGGGCAAAATTATGTTGGGTTTCCTACTGATTATCCGCCTTGAGTCTCCACATACCGGGTGTACAATAGGCCCGAACCCTGCTACACAGAATCCAACATAGCTGGCGAAATGTAGGTGTGTTACATCCTGTATATCCAATTTCAACAGGCCGGCATAATTATGTCGACTGCCGATCGGAAATCATCGCTCGTCGTCGACATTCTATTGGAGCCCAGTCCACTTCAGTACTATTAAATGCAGTTGGGTCGCTTTCCCGGGCATGTTATAAAAAAAAGTTTTATTGCAGTCGGAGTGTAGTTGAAATGACGTTCGTCTAGAACTTAAACAGTAACACATTATTTTGTTTAAATGATATTAAACAAATTCTATTGAAATGTCGATTGCAGTTTAGTAAATCTTTTTGAATATGCACATCATGTCGTGGGCTAACTTTAAAATTAATACAGTATTTTTGTACGTTCCACTATTTGCGCTCCACTATGTAAGCGCTCACTGATTATGATGAAAATAGGTTATGATGGCTTTAAAAAAACCTAAACTATATTCGAACCATCCCACGATAAAAAACTAAGAAAAAACTTCGTATAACCTTGCCGGGCGTGCGTGTCGGTAATTTTTCCAACATAATTGGCCCCTTAACAAATTGCTGTCGGACCGAATAACTGTCGGAGCTGAATCCATCATCGTAATGAATAAAAACGGCCAACCGATCGCAAAACATGTTTTACGGAAACAATTCCGGCTTAATTTGCGTATTGTGGGCCGGAAACGAAGTAAGCGGTATTTAGTATGCCTTCATTTTCCACATTCTGATACTTGGAATATACACGCTGGATGAAGGGTTGAAAATTGTGGTATGTTGACAGTGAATGAAATAGTTCAAAGGAAATTTCAAATTGCATTTTTCTAGGTCCGAGGTCCTAGGTTCGAGTCCCAGGTCGGGCAAAGTGATATTTGGGAATTTCTGCTCAGTATCAGCCCGGAGTCTCGAATTTGTGCCCGATATGGCGATAGACTCGCCCCCTATCACATCATGGGACGGAACACACTTGGCGAAAAGTGGGTGCGCTGGTTGCGCCTCTGCATACCCCTTCGGGGATAAATGCGTGGTTACTGGTTATGTGTGTGTAAAGTTCATATAAAGAAGTAAGGAAAAATTAAATTCACCTAGAAAACTCGATGCCTAGACAGATCGTTTCCTTATAATTATAACCTCAAACATATTCCCGAAATATTAATCAAACTAGAGATTGCAAATGAATTCGTTGTTTTATGTAAAGTGGCATGTTTGCGCCGGCTCGACGCTCTGTGGATATTTCATTAGTTGAAGTTAGACTTACATCTTTATTAGAGCATAAACGAGGTCTTAGTTATTTTAAAGTACAATTAATTATGTATAATTTCATTAATTCTGTGTAAGGATTTCTGATTTCGAAATGCGGTTAAGTTTACGTTTGTGTAATGATGTGAGTAGTAAGGGATTCACCGATACCCGAGCACCTGCGACGCCACCCCGCGCCCCCGGCCACGGGGGGTCCGCGGCCTGCTCCAGGGCCGGGGCACTATACTATCCGCGAATTAATTTGATATCAACCGCGAATTAAATTGATATCAACCGCGAATTAAAATTATACCGACCGCGAATTAAAATGATATCAACCGCGAATTAAAATAATACCGACCGCGAATTAAAATGATAGCACCCGCGAATTAAAATTATACCGCCCGCGAATTTCATTGTTATCGGCCGCGACTTTCAATGATACCGTCCGCGGATTACTCTTGTACCGTCCGCATGTTACGTCGAAGTTAACCGTGGATTTCATTACCAACGTCCGCGGATTGCATTTATATCACCCGCGAATGGAGTGATGCAATTACTTTACTCATGCTCTACGGCTCATTTTCAAGCTTGGACCTGTTCCCTTTGTTTCGTTATGCTTTTGTCTTTCTACTTTCTATCAGTGATCCTTTTTTTATTGAAAAACGCTAAGGTCTTTGTATCGTATTTCTACTTAATAACCGTTTACAATTACTCAATACTGACCCTTTACACATTATGGCCATTGTTTGTGAAAGATAAATCAATCAATTGTTTGTCATACATAATACATTACCCAAATTCTAGGTACAAAACCTTTGCATCCTCTCATTGTTCCCACGGGTGGTAACTATATTTTATCAATGATTTACTACTTCTCTATTATTTTTAACAATAGGTCTCGTCTCTATTATTCCCATTTCCGAATAATACGTATTCAATATAAAATTTATGGTGAAAGTTGGAAACATGTTGAGTCTTGTCTGTAAGGAAACAATACTCGCTCTCCATATAAAAAGCCCGACTCAAAATCACATGGTATCGTATTCCACTCTGTGCTCTGTTCCAAGTGAGATCTCCAGTTAAGTGTAATAGTGAAGTGTTAAAATAGTGAAACTGTTATAAAAATGAATGTAAGTACCTTTTTATACTTTGACCTAACGTTGTTATAACCAACCAGATGTTTAATTAATTGTTTATTGTATGTGTTGTCCACGAGGTTAATACATTTTAGCTGACTTCGATCTCTTATTAATTTATCATTGTTATTAACTTGTACATTTATACTTAGCATACCTATACGTATTTATCACATACTACTTACTTAACCGATAACTAAAACATTTTTATAAATTTTTATTACAGTTTCCTGAAAATACTTTCAAGAGTTATTATTACGCTGATGACAACGATGAACCTAGTGACGAAGAAGGGACGCTCGCAGCCAAAGTCAAAAAGGCGATCATAGCCAATAAAAGATCGAACGAATTTAACAACATCGATGACTTTTTCGAAAAACCAAAGAAGAAAAAGACAAATACGAAAAAGTCATCCAGTGTTGGTCGATCAACGAGTGGTGGCGGCATTTCATACATCAAATCTAATAGCGACGACGGCACACATGCATCACACCTGATTAAAATTGAAATTTACGACGTTAATAAAATAAAAAATATTGCAACGATCGAACAGTGGAAACACGCTGAAGTGCGACTTAAATATTACGCAGAAAGTGACTGTGATAAGAACTTGCAAACCGTAAAGGACACCATATACAATATTACTAAACAGTTGGCTAGTAAGGACGATTGTGTGAAATATACAATAGATACAGACAAATGAAGAAAGTGTCAGTGTGTAGTGCCAGTGCATAAACTTTTTATAACTTAATAACTTTGAAATGTTCTTCGTGTGAAAGAAATAATTGATTTCATTTAGATATTATGCTTTGTTCTAAGAAACCAATCATTGTATTTTTGCGATTGCTATACTTAAATATTTTAATAATTTAGATTGTATTGTAAAAACAGTGTTTTAAGTTACTCATCTATTTGCATTTTGAACTCTTTGTGCTAGTGCTAAGTATAATTATTGTAAATACTTATGATTCTTTTTAATATTTGTCAAGTCAAGTCAAGCTTACGATTGTAAAGTAATTGGGAACCGTTAAAACATGTTTGGAACTAATTGAATACTTTTTTTCATAACCGTTTAAGAGAGTTGTAAAGTAAATTGTTTAGGTAGTATATAAGGTCTGAACTAATTTTTTAAACTACACATTGCTAAGTCATTTCCCATCATGGATGCATTGAGCTGTGATTTATACAACATGGAACTCGTCGAACTTGTCGAAAACATCGAATCAATGGAACTGATGTCATCGCAACATGACGAAGAACTTTACGAGCTCTGTGATAAAATGGAACAAACACAAGTCGAAACGTGAGTACAATATTTTTAATTATGTTAAGACTAGTTGTAACATGTTTTGAAAATCTATGAAGAGGGGATACATTCCAAGTATTTATAACGGTTGGGACGTCTTTCACAATCATTTCACGTGTTTCTTCCGTTTATATTTTTAACATTGGAGTACAACGAAAATGTACCGCTCGCTTGATATTTTGTAGTTTATCCCAGAGTGAGATTGCGGGTTTTAGCAAAAATATTATTTTACAAAAATATCATCATTTTATAAGGTTTTGGTATATACAAAATGTTTTACCAGAGTCAATGCTAAGAGACCCTGATATTTCTCCCTATTACACTCCATGTAATGGACATAAAATCGGAAATGTATCGGAATCAGATGAAGACGTCATTGATGGTGTATTACCCATGCAAGCATATTGTTCACAATGTGAATAACAAAAATGTTAGTATTTAGATATTAGATCAATTGCAATATATATATATTTTTTTGTTAGTTAATAAAGTTATTAATTATTTTCTTTGTCATTCAGAACTATTCAGAAAGGAGATGGCAGCAGGAAGAGATCAGCGTCGACGTTACTGAGTGGAGAGGAAATAAAGAGGAAGAAAAAGCTTCACCTTGTAGCCCCATCGACATTATCATCATCAACAAAAATACTGTAAGTACAGAATTTGATGATAAAATTGAATGTCCTCAATGTCAAGTACATGTGTTAAAAATATCTGACCAACCACGTAAAGAGCAATACACATAAAAATAATGTAATCAGAAGGGATAATGATTTTTCTAATGTTCAATTGATTGATAGCGCTTTCGGTAATAGACTTGTTACATACAGAGTGAAATCTAATTTCATTTCAGACCATTTGTTTGAAACACCCGAATTATTTTTGAAAAATATTACAAGCGTTATGTATAAACTACTAGAACGATATATCCTTGAACACTCTGTTGTAAAAGTTAATTTTATTCTCAATGCTAACTTTATACAAGAAACAAAAAATCTACGTAATACTTTTGACTTTCAGATATCTAATTATCTTTTTTGTCAAGGGGATGATAAAGACATTATTTTCCCATCAATATTTACCGAAATAACTAACAAAATGACAAATTTTGAAAAAAAGGGTAGTGGATGGAGTTTAGTTAAAATAAATCACTTGGACATAAATGTTAACAAATTTAACCCATTACGTGGATCTTCATATATAGATTTACCATTAGATATAAAATATAAAAAAGCTGTTATTAATGTTCAAAATAATGATCATGAATGCTTCCGTTGGGCAGTATTGTCAGGATTGTATCCAGCTACTCATAGCTCCAACAGGGTATCATCTTATATAACACATAAAAACAAGTTAAATTTTGATAATATCTCGTTTCCTGTTAAGATTAATGACATTCATAAGTTTGAGAAATTAAATAATATGAGTATTAATGTTTTCGGATTGCATTATGATTCATTAAACAAAACTAATAAAATTGTAGGACCATTACATTTCACGAAACATAGAAAAACGACTCATTTAAACTTATTGTACATATCTCAAGGTACCAAAGGTCATTATTGTTTCATCAAAAACCTCTCGAGATTATTATCTAAACAATTATCAACCTCTGAACATGCAGTTCATATTTGTGATGGTTGTTTATTAAAATTTACATCATTAGATAATTTAAAACGTCACCAAGAAAATGACTGTTTTAACGTGTGCACAAGTTTGCCATCGGAAAACGATAGAAAAAGAAACTGGTTTAATGAATTAATCCCATCAAACCAAATTTCATTCAATAACTTTGAACGTAAATTAAGAGTACCATTTGTAATATATGCTGATTTTGGAAGCATTCTTAAATCCAATAGAGGGGCTGTTTTAATAACCCAAATCAATCATCAACTGCTAATGTTCAAAAACACGAAATGTATAGTTTTGGTTATTATATCAAATGTTCTTATAATGACAATTTTTCAGTATATAGATCGTATACCGGAAAGGATTGCGCACTAAAATTTATGCAATTAATTAAAAAGATTTAGAAAATATTTGTAATAAAAATACTTTTGTTAAATCTCCATTACCATTAAAGGATGAAGATAAAATAAATATTAGTCAAAGTGAGTCATGTTATATTTGTAGCAACAAATTAAACGGAGATACTACAATATCATATAATTTCCACACTGGTGCTTATGAAGGAGTTGCTCATGCATTGTGCTCAAAGAAATACAAAGCACCTAATTTTGTTCCAGTATTTTTCATAATTTAAGTAATTATGATGCTCATTTTATAGTGCATGGTCTTAATTTTGATGAAGGTGATATTGAACTTATTCCTGAGAATAAGGAAAAATATATTTCGTTTTCTAAAGTTTTACAAATCAATAATAGAATTTTGAAATTAAGATTTCTTGACTCTTTTAAATTTATGTCCAGTAGTCTTGATAAATTAGCTCAGAACTTATTACCTAAACAATGAAAAGATGTTTATCCATACGAATATATGACTTCATTTGATTCTTTAAAAATAACCCATCTTCCTACTCGCGATAAATTTTATAGTTCTTTAAATGATAGTCACATCACAGAAAATGATTACCTTCACGCTCAAGATGTATGGAATCATTTCAATTGTAAAGACATGGGTGATTATTCCGATCTTTATTTAAAACGGATGTTTTATTACTAGCGGACATATTTGAAAATTTTAAAGATGTTTTGTCTTAAAACATACGGATTAGATCCTGCCCACTATTATACAGCACCTGGATTAAGTTGGGATGCTATGTTAATATTTACTAAAATTAATTTAGAGCTGTTAACAGATATCGATAAGATAACGTTTATAGCTAATAATATTCGGGGTGGTATATCGCAATGTAGTAACAGACACGCAATAGCAAATAACATGTTTATGTCGGAATATGATTCAGACAAACCATCTTCGTTTCTTATGTATTTAGACGCAAATAACCTATATGGTTGGGCTATGTCCCAATGTCTCCCAACCGGTAAATTTGAATGGGTAGACATAAAGACAGACTTTAATGTCGCCGATGATGCTCAATATGGTTTTATTTTAGAAGTAGATTTAGAATATTCAAATGCTTTACATAATTTTCATTCAGATTTTCCATTTTGTCCGGAAAATGTGTGTTTAGGAAGTAGCAGAGATAAGAAACTGATCCCAAATCTAAATGATAAAAAAAATTATGTCATCCATTATAGAAACCTTAAACAATGTTTAAGGAAAGGTCTCAGATTAGTTAAAATTCACAGAATACTTAAATTTGAACAATCCACATGGTTAAAAAGTTACATAGATTTGAACACTCATATGCGTTCGCTAGCTACTTCAGATTTTGAGAAAGATTTTTTCAAACTTATGAATAATTCCGTATTTGGTAAAACAATGGAAAATGTAAGAAAACGTGTTAATGTAAAACTAGTAAATCACTGGTTAAATCGTGGTAAAACCGAAGGCGCTCAATCTTTAATAGCAAGACCTGAGTTTCACAGTGTATCCATATTCTCAGAAAGCTTAGTTGCAGTACAATTAAATAAAACCAAGGTTGTCTATAATAAACCAATTTATCTCGGTTTCTGTATTTTGGATCTATCAAAAACATTACTATATGATTTTCATTACGATTACATGAAAGTTAAATATCAAGACAAACTTAAATTACTTTATACTGACACCGATAGTTTAATATATCAAATATTTACAGAAAATTTCTATGCTGATATTAAAACTGATTTAGCAAACTACTTTGATACATCCGACTATCCACCAAATAATGAATATGGTTTACCATTATTGAATAAAAAGCGCTTAGGTTTTTTCAAAGATGAAAACAACGGTAAAATTTTCAAAGAGTTTGTAGGTCTTCGTTCAAAAATGTATGCAATGGATGTGCAAGATATATCTATATGTAAAGCGAAAGGTATAAATAAAAATGTTACAAAAAAATTTTGTCTTACGGATTATAAATCATGTCTATATGAAAAGAAAACACAATATAATGAAATGTTAAGGTTTAAATCAATAAAACATTCCATATACACCCAAAAAATCAATAAGATATCTTTATCACATAATGACACAAAACGTTATTTATTAGAAAATTCAACTGACACTCTAGCATGGGGTCATTATAAAATAAAGGACATTTGATTTTATTAACAATTTCTGTACCATAAAAGATGTGTATGTTACCGAATGCATGTGTGTTTATTAGTTTCAAATTATTCATTATCCTAACTTTAATATGTATGTATTTTTACTTTATCACAAACTAAATTTGAAAAAAAAAAAAATTTATTTGTTAATATCGTGTAAAAATTACAATTTGTAAATATGTGTTGGTATTAAGTTAATTTTAATTCGGTTTTAATGGTGTTTATTGTTTGAAGTACTGGTAGAGTCATTTTTCATATGAAATAAAAACAAATATAAAGCATTTAATCTAACTCCTTGTTGTATTTATTCGTGAGCTCTTTTCGAGTTTACACGTGTGTTTAAAATGTTCCATTTTATCATCCTTTACTGCCATAGTCGCGGGTCCGAGTGGTGTGGAAAGTCACAATTTGTTACACACTTTATTAAATATATTAATGATGTATGCAACATTAATTTCCATCAAATAACTTGGTGTTTTGATGAAATGCAACCTTTATATAATTTACCGGATGTAAATTATTATCAAGGTATACCAGATATGAATATGTTTGATGGAAAGGAAGCCAACCTTATTATCATCGACGATCTCATGAGGGAATCAGATGGTCGCATTGTTGACATATTTACTAAAGGCAGTCACCATAGGAACTTAAGTGTTTTTTACATTACTCAAAATTTATTTCATCAGGGTAAAGGTCAAAGAGATACTTTGAATTCAAGCTATATCATTTATTTTAAAACCCACGTGATAAGACTCAAATCCGTTACTTAGCACGACAAGTATCACCAGAAAATAGTAAATTCATCGAAGACTCTTATAGGGATGCTACTAAAGAAGCACATGGTTATTTGATGATAGATCTGAAACAAGACACTAATGATATGTGTAGAATTAAATCTAAAATATTTCCATTTGATGGTCATTGTGTAGTGTACATCCCTACAAAAGAGTTTAAATATCTCAAGAGTCAACAGATACCTCTCATTTACAAATGATGGATCGACGTCTCAAGACGCATAAGGATTTGTTAAGCGCTCTTTATAAACTCAAACCAAAACATCAACAAGCTCAAAGCCTGTAACGAAAACGAAATTAATTTTATTTGTGAATGTATTCATAATGTCCTACAAGGAAATGTAAAACTTGAGCAAAAATCAAAAATAAACTAAAAAGTATAAAAATCTACTTCGAAAATTGGTACGTAAAGGTACAAATAAAATTAGAAAGAATATAATAGTTCAAGAAGGTGGCGCTTTTCTACCGATTATATTGGGTTCTATTTTGAGTGGATTAATAAGCGGACTAGTTTAAAATGGAACATGCAAAGAAAATGTTGCTGGTTGAACAAAGTTTAATAGATAAATTGAATCAAAAGAAGAATGAAAATCCTACCTCTCGTTTGATAGTGAAATGGAAAATATACTGAATAGTAAGATGGATGATCGAAAAGTGTAAATTTTACAAGTTTTACAAAGATATCTTCATTTCATGGAAGAAGATCGTCGACCGATTGAACTTCCTATAATTACTTCCAATGTTGATAGCAACGATCCCACAGCCGAAAGTTGGAAAAAATTTAATATAACTAATGATATCAAGAATAAAGATCTAGTTGTCAGTCAGACATTGAGTGAAGAAGAGAAGCGACAAGAAAGTTCTGCAATTGAAAAAATCGTCTTTCACACAAAAACATATTCTTAGTTTGATACCAAAAACTTATGTAAAAAAGGGTGAGTTGTTATTGAATTCGGTGTCACTACATAAAAACAAAATATTTTGGAATGACGATGGTACAGTCATTGTAGATAATGAAATAATTCCTGGTAGTAATATTATCGATTTAGTAAGCGACATACTGAGGCCATTAAAAACAACGACCCGATTGGTTGGAAAAATTTGCTGAAGCGTTAAAGGATTTAAAAATACCTTTAACTTATATAGGAAATCCGAAAAGACGTGACTATACCATCTCAACTTCAGAAGGACATCGAAGAACAGTTTCCAACGAAGCCAGAGGAATATTTTACACCAAAAAGTGAAGATAAACACACAAATAAAATTAAGAAAAAGATAGACTGGGAAAAATGGACCCCTTATTAAAATTAAATCAAATTTATTATGATGTATCACATCCAGCTGGATACAGTTGTATTGACAAATTATCAAGAGCCATGAAAGGTAAAATGAAAAAGGACGACGTTAAAATTGGTTGCGAACCCAAGAAACATACACTCTCCACAAGCCTGTACATAGAAAATTCCCACGAAATAAATACATTTTATCTAACCTAAATGAACTATGGCAAGCTGACTTAAGTGATATGCGGACTTATTCTAAAGAAAATAAAGGTTATAACTACATTCTTTGTGTTATTGACGTTTTCAAATATGCATATGCTAGGCCCTTGAAAAGAAAAATTCAGATACAATCAAAAAGTGTTTCGAAACTATATTTGAAGAAGCTGACACAACACCTACTCACATACAATCTGACAAAGGCACTGAATTTGTTTCAAAAGATGTACAAAGATACTTCAAAACAAAAAATATTAATTATTATACAACAAACAATCCCGATATCAAAGCAAGTATTGTAGAAAGATTTCAAAGAACGCTTAAAATGAAGATGTGGCGTTATTTCACACATAAGAATACTCATAAATATATTGACATTTTGCAGGATTTGATACACTCCTACAATTACAGTTTTCATTCTAGTATCAAAATGTGTCCTTCAGATGTTAATTCTAATAATATAATGACAGTTTGGACTAATTTGTATGAAAATCTGAAAACCTGCTAAAATTATGTTACCTACGTTCAATGTGGGTGATCATGTAAGAATAACGAAATATAAACATATATTTCAAAAGGTTATGAATCTAATTGGAGTGATGAAATATTTGTGATTTCTTCTATAATAGAACGAACTCCGTGGCCAGTTTATACTATTAAAGATTTAGATGGAGAAGAGATAGTAGGAACTTTTATGACCGAGAATTACAAAAGTTATTTATGACCCCACCATCGAACATAAGATAGATAAAATAATTCGCTCTCGCTATTCTGGCAACAGACAACAAGTGTTAGTTAAATGGAAAGGTTATCCGAACAAATTTAATAGTTGGATTTTAGCGTCTAGTTTGAAACAAATATGAATAAAGATTTTTATTTAACTTTACTTAGCAATAGTTCATGGAATATTTTCCTGAAAACAAAACATCAATTTTTCAACAAAATTGCCCAAACCTATAATATTGGAAGGAGAGTGGTGTGTAGGAATCGTTGAATTTCAATATCCATGTACCATGTTTACTGTTCAAGACCATGAGAATATTGTTTACATTACCAAAGTAATGACAATGCCTAATGAAGACAAACCATCCACAGTATATTATAAAACCT